>NW_007727796.1:50868-51504 GCF_000696425.1 Galeopterus variegatus
AATGTAGACCCATGACCTAGTGGCCCAACTCACAGGGGGAATTATGCTGCCACATGTGAGAACACAACTGGGAGTGGGAAGTATGTGCACAGCTCATGTGACTTCCTTAATCTGGGGAGAGACACATGCAGAACTCTGTAAGTGCAGAAACCTAGGATACCCAAATAGAGTAAGAAAGAAAATTCCCAATCAGCCCTTCCCCCAACTGGTAGAAGCAAAGACCCAGAAGGAGCCTCTGCCTAAAGGAAAGAGGAAAGAGAACTGCCCCCCCCAACAGGGTCACTCATTCAAACTTAGGAGCCCCTGTATACCCCAGTGCACCCATCAGGATCACAGGANAGCTGGAGGCATTACACTACCTGACTTCAAATTATACTACAAAGCTATAGTAACCAAAACATGGGGACATGGCAACATCTTCAATAAATAGTGCTGCGAAAACCAGATATCCATGTGTAGAAGAATGAAACTAGACCCTTACCTCTCACTATATGCCAAAATCAACTCAAAATGGATTAAAGACTTAAATATAAGACCTGAAACTATAAATCTTCTAAAGGAAAACACAAGGGAAATATTTCAGGAAGTAGGACTAGGCAATGAATTTTATGAATAAGATCCCAAAAGCACAGGCAA
>NW_007727796.1:51651-51986 GCF_000696425.1 Galeopterus variegatus
GTTTCCTCAAACAACCACAGATAAAAATGCCATACGATCCAGCAATTCCACTACTGGGTGTATACCCAAAGAAATGGAAAGCATCATGTCAAAGGGATACCTACACTCACATGTTTATTGCAGTTCTGTTTACAATAGCCAAGAGTTGGAAACAACCTAAATGTCCATCAGTGAATGACTGGAAAAGGAAAATGTGGTATATTTGCACAATGGAATACCACTCAGCCATAAAGGAGAATGAAATTCTGCCATTTGCAGCAACATGGATGAACTCAGAACCAGGCACAGAAAGAGAAATACCACATGTCCTCAGTCATAACTGGGAGCTAAAAAAA
>NW_007727796.1:52531-61476 GCF_000696425.1 Galeopterus variegatus
AGAACCAGGCACAGAAAGAGAAATACCACATGTCCTCAGTCATAACTGGGAGCTAAAAAAATAAATAAATTTTTAAAAAGAAAGAAAGATACAACAATCACAATAATGCCTTGAACTTTTAAGAGGAGAGAACAGAACTGAGGCCACCAGAGGTGGAAAAGGGGAAGGTGTAAACGGGTTACTGAGAAATTGGTACAGGGCCACAAAAAAATGATTACATTGTGTAATGTTGAATATACAAATTATCCTAATTTGAGCATCACACATTGCATGCAGGTATTGACACTCAATGCTGTACCCCACAGATATGTATGATCAATTTTGTTTCAATAAATAAAATAAAGAAAAGGAAAGTTTGCTGACCTGTTTTAGGGCTTACATCCCTCCCAAAATCTATCTGTGGATATTTAGGAACCCATGGACTATAGATTAAGAAGCTCTAAGTCTCAGTCCTTTCACTTTATGTAAATACAATCTTATTTTAGATGCAAAAGTAAAGGGAAGTGTTATGAGGGGAGACCATCAAGGACACAGGGAGAGCAAATTGAGAAGCCAGGCAGGCGTGTGATTTCAGATGACTTACCACCCTCAGCTCAGTCCTTCAGGGAAGAGCTGGAGTATTGATTTTATTCTAGAGTTTGTCCCCTACAAACCATGGGAGCCAGTCCTTCATATCGCCCACCAGTTAGATATTTGTTTCAGACCAGTCTTTCTGCTGTTCCTCGAACAAGCCAAGCCAGTTCCTTCCCTATTTCAGTCTCCCTCAGCCTGGAATGTTCGTCCATATATTGCTGTGTTCTGTTTACTCATTGCCTCCTGGTCTCTTCTAACATAATCTGAGAGACCTCCTATCTAAAGGACCTGGCCACTGTCTCTAAAAGAGCAGCTCTACCCCTGATTCTGGCTCTTTTGATGCCCTTTTACTTATTTTGTATTTTCCCTGTCACTTAAGACATGAATATATGTCAAGTCAATCTCCCTCCCTCACTAAAATGTAAGCTCCATGAGGGCAGGAGCTCCGGTTTACTTGCTGTGATACCCCAGAGCCCAGCATGGTACCTGGTGCATGTCAAGCCCACCACAAACATTCGCTGATGCATCAGGACAAATAATGACATCGAACAGCATTCAGGGGAAGATCAATCTTTAGGACAACTTAGACCCTCTTCCTCTTGATAGGAAGGAGGATTTAACTGCTCTGCTTATATCTGATCTTCCACCTAAGTAATTAAAAAGAAAAACACAGTATCTGCACAACTGTGAATTTCTAGCTCACCCTGAAGGTTGGTGAACATTTCCCCCTTCCCTTTTGCCTCAAGAGCCTCTTTTAGTGTGATCCTACACACAGTTCTTGTGACTAGAGATCCTGCTACCAGAGGGAACAAAGAAAGGGGAAGCAGAACTTGTGTGGACAGGGTGTCCTGAACATCAAGAATGAGCTGCTTCCAGGCCTGGCATCATCTCTCTCTCTCTCTCTCTCTCTCTCTCTCTCTCATATATGGGTTCCCAAAGCAATTCCGCAAGGGTGCTGAGACCTCCAGCCGCATGCTTGTCTGTGCTCCCAACTCCAGACACACACAAGTGTAAGGAGCACAATCACAGAAGGCATGGGGGGATCTTNGTTTTCCCACTTCATATATAATATATACAGTGTCCCCTATATATTAGCTCCTTTTTTCCTAGAAGAGTCAGATTATTTAAAATGACATATTTAAAAGAAGTGGCCTCATAGAGAAAATTGGGGCTGTTTGCAATACCAGAGCAAAGGCATGGCTTTGCCATTCTGGGATTTGGTTCGTGTAACTGTGATACCCGCATTTACTAAAAAGGGAGAGATGGTGGCCATCCCCGCTCTGCGCATATATGGGTTCCCAAAGCAATTCCGCAAGGGTGCTGAGACCTCCAGCCGCATGCTTGTCTGTGTTCCCAACTCCAGACACACACAAGTGTAAGGAGCACAATCACAGAAGGCATGGGGGGATCTTCATTACGCTTTCATATCTCCTGTATTTAAATATGAAGTGAGTTTTCCCACTTCATATATAATATATACAGTGTCCCCTATATATTAGCTCCTTTTTTCCTAGAAGAGTCAGATTATTTAAAATGACATATTTAAAAGAAGTGGCCTCATAGAGAAAATTGGGGCTGTTTGCAATACCAGAGCAAAGGCATGGCTTTGCCATTCTGGGATTTGGTTCGTGTAACTGTGATACCCGCATTTACTAAAAAGGGAGAGATGGTGGCCATCCCCGCTCTGCGCACATGATGTCACTCTGGACAGAGGCCTCGGTACCTATCAGGACTCTGTGCTTTGAGGTTTGAATCACTCCAGGCAGGATGACTATGGTACAAGGTCCTGGTTAAAATAAACTGAAGGGGACACTAAGGAAACAGAAGTCTTAGGATAAGAGGAACGCTGAGGAGCAAGCCTCGCCCTGGGAGGAAGCATGGATTAGTGTCCTAGGGCTGGTGTAACAAAGTACCACAAAACGAGTGACGTAAACAATGGAAATTTATTCTCAGAGTTCTGGAGGCTAGAAATCCAAGATCAGACTGCACCCAAGGCAGGGTTGGCTCCTCCTGAGAATGTGAGGGAGGGTCTGTTCCATGACTCTCTCCTGGCTACTGGGGGTTTGCTGGAAATCTTTTAGCACCCATTGGCTTGTGGCAGCAAAACCTCACTCTTCCCATGAGGTTCTCCCTGTGTCTCTGTCTCTGTGTCCAAATTTCTCTTTTTATAAGGAAACTGTTATATTTGATTATGGCTCAACCTAATACCCTGATCTTACTTGATCTACTACAAAGATCCTATTTGCAAATAAGGTAAAGAGTCAGATTATTTAAAATGACATATTTAAAAGAAGTGGCCTCATAGAGAAAATTGGGGCTGTTTGCAATGCCAGAGCAAAGGCATGGCTTTGCCATTCTGGGATTTGGTTTGTGTAACTGTGATACCCGCATTTACTAAAAAGGGAGAGATGGTGGCCATCCCCGCTCTGCGCACATGATGTCACTCTGGACAGAGGCCTCGGTACCTATCAGGACTCTGTGCTTTGAGGTTTGAATCACTCCAGGCAGGATGACTATGGTACAAGGTCCTGGTTAAAATAAACTGAAGGGGACACTAAGGAAACAGAAGTCTTAGGATAAGAGGAACGCTGAGGAGCAAGCCTCGCCCTGGGAGGAAGCATGGATTAGTGTCCTCGGGCTGGTGTAACAAAGTACCACAAAACGAGTGACGTAAACAATGGAAATTTATTCTCAGAGTTCTGGAGGCTAGAAATCCAAGATCAGACTGCACCCAAGACAGCGTTGGCTCCTCCTGAGAACGTGAGGGAGGGTCTGTTCCATGTCTCTCTCCTGGCTGCTGGGGGTTTGCTGGAAATCTATTAGCACCCATTGGCTTGTGGCAGCAAAACCTCACTCTTCCCATGAGGTTCTCCCTGTATCTCTGTCTCTGTGTCCAAATTTCTCTTTTTATAAGGAAACTGTTATATTTGATTATGGCTCAACCTAATACCCTGATCTTACTTGATCTACTACAAAGATCCTATTTGCAAATAAGGTCATGTTCTCAGCTACCGGGGGTTAGGGCTTCAACACGTTTTTGAGGGACACAATTCAAACCATAACAAAGGAAGATGTCAAGCTCCTTGGGAAAGAGTGGAAATTGGACTTGAGAACCTCCCTCACCCTGCTTCCCTGTTCTTTGAATTCCCTTATCACATCCTCATCCAGGTACAGTAATCCCCCCTTATCCTCAGTGGGGTGTGTCCAAAGATCCCCAGTGCATGCCTGAAATGCAGATAGTACTGAACCAGATTGGAATAAATTGGGACACATTTTTGTTCACGTCTTCTACCCACAAATTTAATGCCTTTTCCATCTTCACTAAGCACTGATCACACACTGTGACCATAACTTTTGCAGTTTGAGGTGCAACAGCTAAACTAGCACAAACTTCTTTTTCCTTCTTCACAGTCTCATGGATAGAAGATTCGTCTTTACTGTAGATCTTAGCAACCTCAGTATCACACACTGTGGCCATAACTTTTGCAGTTTGAGGTGCAACAGCTAAACTAGCACAAACTTCTTCTTCCTTCTTCACAGTCTCATGGATAGAAGATTCGTCTTTACTGTAGATCTTAGCAACCTCAGCGTACAATGTTTTTCTTTCCTTATTTAGTCGAGAACTTTCACCCTTTCACTTAAAGGAAGCACTTTCAGCTTTTCTTCGATGTATCTGAACTGCCAGCATCACTACTCTTGCACTTTGTGGCCCCTGTTACATAAAATAAGGGTGACTTGAACTCAAGCACTGCGATACTGCCACACTCTATCTGATAACCAGAAAGGCTACGAGGTGACTCAGCGGCAAGTAGTGTCTGTAGCGTAGAGACGCTGGACAAAGTGATGATTCCCGGGCAGGAGGGCTGGAGATTTCCTCATGCTACTCAGATGATATGAATTGCTTACTTCTGGAATTTTCCATTTAGTATTTTCAGACCACGATTGACTGCAGATGACTGAAACCATGGCAAGTGAAAACATGGATAAGGGGGAATTACCGAATCCATAAAATTATGGGGTAGAGGGTGGGGTGGGGGGTTGCATTCCATTCAGAGACTCCTTTAGGAGATTCTGCAATTAGACTGAGGTCCTAGCTGACTCTGAATGAAATGCAAATGACTAATAAAGGCAATGTACTCAGCCTCACAGGATATCTAAGAAATAGGAATTGAAACGATAAGATACACTGAAAGGATTTTAAACAGGGGGATGATAAGATCTGACTGCTTTCAGAAGAAAAGCACCATTATGTCAAATGTTTAATATTGTATATAGGTAGGTATCAAGATTTAAACAATTCAGGTTTAAGATTTTTATAGTAGAAAATAATTAACTACTCCCACACAATTATCAGTACATGATGCCTAAAAATAACTTGGATTTCCAGAACACTGAGATCCCAACTATCCTAATTGGGATTACATGCTTAATTGGGAATAACCAAACAAAACTCCAATTCCAGTGATTTCCAGGGATATTTTATGTGAAGCCAGAATAAGTGGATTTCTTGAATTAAGCTGTTTGAAAAGAGATTAGGTTTAAAAGTCAAAATCACTTAAATAATTCCTTCCGAAATGACCCCACTCACCTCTCTTGTATCATGAGGAGGTGCAGTCTGCAGAAACCCAGCAGGCTAGCGGCCAGTCCAGCCAGTGAAGGTTTTTTGGGTGAGGGTGGGCAGTGTAGTCTAGGACTTGTTTAGGACTTGGCCTTTGGAAACAAACAGATCTCAGTCTTTATCTCAGTGATACCCTTTGCTAGCTCCGAGCTTTGGCCAGGTTATCTCACCTCCCTGATTCTGTATCTCTAAAACAGATCAGATGGATGCACAGCTTCCAAAGTCCTGGAGAGGATAAAATAGATGATAAACATCCAGCTATAGAGCTCTAGGACCTTGCTCAGCATATTGTGAGAGCTCCATAAACAGAGAGTGTAGTAGAAAGAACCTCTGGAGAGCGGCTCCTAGGCTTCTTCAGCCCCATGCAAGGAAAACCGTGTTATGTATTAACTTCTAAATTGACACGTCCTTTATACTACCTTTTGTACCACTAATGAAAAGACATGCCTTTTTTCAAATGCCAAAAATTCCACAAAGGAAATAACTGAAAATTACATACAGCACCTTCCCCGCATCTCCACCCCCCAAAAGAGAGAACGGCTTTTCATTTATAACCACTGGGCATCTTAATCCAAAAAAAATCCTCATCATATTATAGACGGATATCGTTTGAACAAAGCTTATTGCAAATCAATACCGCAATGCATCTTTCCTAGTTGTCCCAAATTTCAAAGGGCTAGATTACCCTGCTGTGTATTTCTTCTTCCAGTTCAAAGCTTACAAGAAGCTGACAAGAGAAACTGGCCTGTATAGTTCACCCGACTTTAGTGAGAAACAGCATGCTCTCTGGGTAAATATAAAAATGGGACTCAGACCTCCCGAGGTCCAGGATTTCCATGCTAGTTGACCTGTCAGAAAATACATAGCAAAATAAATAAATAATCAAATCTGGATTTTTAAAAGAAATACATACTTCACAATATCTATAGGGAATAAGGAATGGTGTGTCCAAAATTAAAGTTGTACAAAAGGCAAAAAATTTTAAATAAATCGTTAGGAAGCAGACATCAAGGTTTCGTTTTATATGCGTTTAGAGCCAGTGTGCTGTCTCTTTTATGTCTTGCATCTGTCTGACTCTTCAGATTAGTTTCAAATATAACAACTACTACGTTCTGACTCCTACCAGCTCATTTATTTCAGAGAGAAAGTTATCAGACAGTCAAAACTTTTTATTGAGCTAATTTGGTTTACATTATAATACATTTCTCCACCCCATAAACAGCTTGGTTTATTGTCTCACTATTAGGAATATGCTTTCTGAGGTAGCCTTTAATTGGCTGAATTATTGAAATGGCGTTGTTTTCCAAAGGCTCACCAAATGAGAGTTGCCTTTTGACCGAGTGGTCAATCAATACCAATGTGTTCTGGGCACTGTGGACGACGTTAAGATGACAAGACACAATCCTTGCCCTTGGGGACCCAACAGCGTAAGTGGGATGGGATGTTCAGAGAACGGAAATACAAAAGCTGTTGTAGGGTAAGTACTACACACGTGCTGTAGTCAACACACGTTCTACGTGTTCACAGGAGAGTGAGGCATGTTGATTGGGTAGTGAGGCAAGCTTCAGAGCTGAAGGCGGATTGCAGGGTGTTAAAAGTTTGGGATTGAGGAAGAGAGAATGTTCTGAGCAAAGCTGTCAAGAAGGAATGAAGTAGCTATGGTTGGAAGGAAGAGACAGTAGCCCGCTTTGGGGTGCTGAGCAGACATCACTGATGGTCTGTTCCATATGCCCTTGGCCCCGAGTTCACCCACACCCGTGGGAGACAGTTGCTTGCACACAGGCAGCTTCCCACGTGAAGCTCCTGCTCTCTCTGCCTCTCTGCCTGGCAGGAGGGAGGGTGTTCAGCAGCGAGCAGGCAACAGGTTTGACCTAAAAATGTAAAACTGTGTCTGGGTAGGAGAAGGGTTAACACCCCTGGAGGAAGCCTCAACCCCCAGCGCCAGGAGGTGGGATTTGGTGCATAAACGCTGGGCAGCTCCTCACCTTCCCGGGAGATTCCTGTGGGATGGAGCCCCGGGTGCCACAGCAGTCACCCACTCATTCCCTCAGCCTTGACTGACCTCTCTCCCTTCTCTCATTTGTGCTTCGTAAATGACCTGACCCAAGTCTTTGTCTCAGGGTCTGTTTTGCAGATACTGAAACAAAGTAAGGTGGGACAAAGAATGATATTCCGCGATCTGTTCCTGCAGACATCTCCAGAAAGAACTCCTGCTTCTCCCAATATCAAGTCAGCACTTCAGCCATAACCCATTGCTTGTAGCTCTCCAAATGTGCATGCTTGCTCAGACCCCACGTCCTTTGCTTGTGCTCTGTCCACTGGGAGGAACAGTCCCCATGGCACTCCACCTCAGGTCTACCTACAGAAGCGTTATTAGCCCTCAAGATTCAGTCCAGGCACAGCCTTCTCTGTAAAAATCTTCCTCCGCTCCACTTCGCCAGCCCCTTGTAGGGCTGGGCATGCCTTTCTCTTAATTGCTGTGCCTCTGTCACAGCACTTATCACATGATTGGAAACAGCTGGTCTTCTTGTATGTCTCTGTGACTGAACTGTGAACTCCTTAAAGGCAGGCAGGGAGCTTTTTCCTGCTTTTCTGTGAATTCCTAGGACCTAGCCAAGGGCATGGTAAATAAATAAATGTGCAATACTTGTTTTTTGTTTGTTTTTTTCCCAGAATAATGGTGTCCTAGGGGAGGCACCCACCTTATGAAATCCTGGTTTTGTGGTTTCCTAGTAGGAATCCAGGTAACTGGATGTTATTATCAAAGGCCTTTGTTTACCCTTATTCTCAGCCTAAATTTTTCAAGACTGAGAAGTACAGAATCTGGTTAATCTCCTGAAAGCAAGTGAAATCTATTAATTTACTGAGGCCCAGCTTAATATCTGCCCTTCCGCTCACTAGGGCAGAGATGCTGGAGAAGTCCAGTTGTGTATTTTTACCCGCATTGTGATAGCAGATCATCTGAGGACTGTATTTTCCTCCTTACAACATATTTTGCCAGGATAGCCTTGTTCTCAAAATTTCCAGCTGCTTTCATCCGTATTTTAATGCCATTCACTTTTTTCTCATCTCATCAGTTTAATTCTTGTAGATTTTTCCTCATCTGATCTCCAGAGTCAGAGCTTTTGTTGGATTCAACTTCCTGAATTTTCCACTTTCTAAGTAAGTGAAAAAATTCCAACAAAGGATCAGGCCTCAAATGATCAATTCCAAAATCCGCCCAATAGCCTTTGGCTGGCTTAACTTAGATCTGTTCCCTCGTTTCTGCTGACCTGTCCTCACTTCCCACCTGTTTTTTGGAATCTTCCTTTCACTTTCCCTTTTCCTTTTCTCTTTCCTCTTTCTACCCTTGTATGTAGGAGCTCCAGCATTCTGTCCTGGTCCATCTGTGCAGCTGTGTTCCGTCGATGCCTTCAGTCAATGCTCAACAGGTGACTCCCTTCCTTATCTTTGGCTCTAAGCTTTCTGATGACTACCATCTTACTCATCTGTGACTCTTTTACATCTGTTTCTCCCCATAATCAATCAGATACAAAGTCATAAGTATTTTATTCAGTCAATGCTCAACAGGTGACTCCCTTCCTTATCTTTGGCTCTAAGCTTTCTGATGACTACCATCTTACTCACCTGTGACTCTTTTACATCTGTTTCTCCCCATAATCAATCAGATACAAAGTCATAAGTATTTTACTTCCAAAAGATGTACTGCGTCCATATAAGCTGCTTTGTCTCTCCTGCCACTGCCGTCTCTAAA
>NW_007727796.1:62115-69981 GCF_000696425.1 Galeopterus variegatus
TACTTCCAAAAGATGTACTGCGTCCATATAAGCTGCTTTGTCTCTCCTGCCACTGCCGTCTCTAAAGGCCCTCCTGACCCTCATTTGGTGCCACTACAATAGCTTCCTAACTGGTCTTTCCCTTTGACTCTTTCCTGTGTGCTCTGTTCATATCATTAGATGACTTAATTAGTGCCATTCAGTATTGTGTATCAGAGAGATCCCTTGGATGGAGGCCTAGAAATCTTAACACTAACCAACTGGGAATAATCATTTTTACCCCCCAGGACCCCACAGGACCATCTTTAAAATGTGAAGCATGGACTAAGTGATTTCCACATCTCCTTCCAGCTCTACAGTTTTGTTTTAACACCTTTATTGGCGTATAATCTACATACTTCATAAAGTTTACTGTTCAAAGTGTACTATTCAATATTTTTGGTATGTTCACAGAACTGTGCAACCATCATAATCTAATTTTAGATCATTTTCATTATCCTCAAAAGAAAGCCAACAGCAGTCATTCCTTGTTTTCCCCAACCTTACCCTCCAGCCCTAGGCAACCACTAATCTACTTTCTGTCTCAATGGATTTGCCTGTTTTGGACATTTTATATCAATGGATCATGCAATATGTGGCTTTTTGTGTCTGGCTTCTTTTACTTAATGCAATGTTTTCAAGGTTTACCCACGTCGTCACGTGTGTCAGTAGTTTATTTCAATGGCTGAATAATGTTCCATTTATGAATATACTGCATTTGTTTATCCATTCTTCAGTGGATGAACATTTGCCTTGGTTATACTCTTTGGCAATTATGAATAATGCTGCTTTGACAGCTCTAGAGTTTTAGACGTTATTCTGACCATCATACCACAAGAGACGTGGAGCAATATCCCAATTTTCCTTATTCTTTACAGACAAGCTGTAAAGACATCTTTACATGAGAATTATCAAAGGAAGAGCCTACTGATAAAAGTCTGAGATGTCAGGGCCGACCCCGTGGCGCACTCGGGAGAGTGTGGTGCTGGGAGTGCAGCGACGCTCCTGCCGCGGGTTCGGATCCTATATAGGAATGGCTGGTGCGATGTTCTCACTGGCTGAGCGCGGTGTGGGCGACACCACACCAAGGGTTGTGATCCCCTTACCGATCATGAAAAAGACAAAAAAAAAAAAAGTCTGAGATGTCCCATCAGCAATTGAAAAAAATATAAAACTTGAAGAAGTTTCTGTTACTGCTTTCAACTGTGTAACCATGTCTATTAAAAGCCACTTGTAAATAGCTAACTTCAGCTCTGGCATGCCTTAGATTAGGCATATTTGTTTTCCAGGGAAGATTATAAATAGAGGGGGGAGGGAGGAGTGAAACAGAATGTATTTTGCAAATGAGCCCAGATGGAAAACTAACAGATGGCCATGCACTGTATTTTGTGTGTTCAGACCTACATTTAAATTAAAAATTTTCATAATTATGATTAACGTCTGTAGCAACACTAGTTTTCCTGTGGTGGCATCATATATCATGTATCGGAGGTATTGAATAGAACATTTTCATGAAAAGGTTTCAGACTTTATACAAATTTTGGTACTTGCCTGCCCCACACTTGAGAAGGAAACAAAACAAAACCTCACTCAGCAGAGAGTGCTGAGAAAACTTCAGTGCAAGTGGACTTTCTAAAATAAGCCTGTCTGCCGCCATCTGGCTTTTCCTCCCATGTTAAAACTCAAAGCCAGTCATTCCACAAGGAGGGGGAAATAATGGGCCCTTATTTGCATAGCTGTTTTTTCAGATTCTGTTGTGAAGAGTTTTCTCTTCGATCATACACACTCCTTGATTTCCATCAATACAAGCAATATATTTATTTTCTAAGGGTAGATGTCTCATCTTGCATGTTGTCCATCCCCTCTGCCTCTCTGTTTACTCCTTTCCCTTGGTTCTGTGTCTTATTTTCCCAGTCTTCTTAGAGGCGGGCAGTGTTGGGGAGAGTCCATGAAATATTTGTCCATCTAGAACCATGACTTCAGAATCTGCACAGTGAGAATGTGAAACCTGACGTGCTCTTTGTAGGGTGTTTGGTCAATGGAGTGGACTTTGTGCGTGGAGCTGACCTCCTGTGCAAACCCACATCTTAGATATACTCTATTGTTTTTGCTCTCCCATGGTGCCCTGCTCTGGGATGTATCCAGGGTGCCACCCACTTGAGCAGTTCCTTATTCTTGCCTCCTGCTCTTCTGACACATTCTTCCCCTCATTTGGGATTTTTACCTCCATCACGACTGTGCCCATTTTTGACTTGCCAGTTTGGCTCAACGTTGGCCTTTTGCCTTGAGTAGGACACTTCCTCTCTCAACTTAATTTTTCTTTCTGGTTATGAGAGATATCTGATACTATTCTGCTACTTAGCTCCAACACAAGACATTCTTCTTGGTACCCATCAGGTCACTTCTCCTTTTGTGGCCAGGCTCCCTCTCCAGTGGAAAGACCCAGAGATGGAGCTCCATCCTAGAGCCGTCACTGACCATGGTAGGCTGGCACTTTGGAGGGGATTCTACTTTATTGATACCTTATATCTGCTGTGTTTTGGTCAAGGTAGCAAACAATATGGGCAAACATTCTGATTTTATGTGGCGTTAAGGCCCAAGGTTTACTGCTGGGGCAACAGTCTGCTCATATCAGTAATATCCATTGAGTCTGGAAAGTGGAGTTGAAGAAACTCTTGGTTAGGTATTTCCAGCTTTTCCAGAAGGAGGGTGGGGGTGGGTAGNGTGTGGGCGACACCACACCAAGGGTTGTGATCCCCTTACCGATCATGAAAAAGACAAAAAAAAAAAAAGTCTGAGATGTCCCATCAGCAATTGAAAAAAATATAAAACTTGAAGAAGTTTCTGTTACTGCTTTCAACTGTGTAACCATGTCTATTAAAAGCCACTTGTAAATAGCTAACTTCAGCTCTGGCATGCCTTAGATTAGGCATATTTGTTTTCCAGGGAAGATTATAAATAGAGGGGGGAGGGAGGAGTGAAACAGAATGTATTTTGCAAATGAGCCCAGATGGAAAACTAACAGATGGCCATGCACTGTATTTTGTGTGTTCAGACCTACATTTAAATTAAAAATTTTCATAATTATGATTAACGTCTGTAGCAACACTAGTTTTCCTGTGGTGGCATCATATATCATGTATCGGAGGTATTGAATAGAACATTTTCATGAAAAGGTTTCAGACTTTATACAAATTTTGGTACTTGCCTGCCCCACGCTTGAGAAGGAAACAAAACAAAACCTCACTCAGCAACGAATAGAACATTTTCATGAAAAGGTTTCAGACTTTATACAAATTTTGGTACTTGCCTGCCCCACACTTGAGAAGGAAACAAAACAAAACCTCACTCAGCAGAGAGTGCTGAGAAAACTTCAGTGCAAGTGGACTTTCTAAAATAAGCCTGTCTGCCGCCATCTGGCTTTTCCTCCCATGTTAAAACTCAAAGCCAGTCATTCCACAAGGAGGGGGAAATAATGGGCCCTTATTTGCATAGCTGTTTTTTCAGATTCTGTTGTGAAGAGTTTTCTCTTCGATCATACACACTCCTTGATTTCCATCAATACAAGCAATATATTTATTTTCTAAGGGTAGATGTCTCATCTTGCATGTTGTCCATCCCCTCTGCCTCTCTGTTTACTCCTTTCCCTTGGTTCTGTGTCTTATTTTCCCAGTCTTCTTAGAGGCGGGCAGTGTTGGGGAGAGTCCATGAAATATTTGTCCATCTAGAACCATGACTTCAGAATCTGCACAGTGAGAATGTGAAACCTGACGTGCTCTTTGTAGGGTGTTTGGTCAATGGAGTGGACTTTGTGCGTGGAGCTGACCTCCTGTGCAAACCCACATCTTAGATATACTCTATTGTTTTTGCTCTCCCATGGTGCCCTGCTCTGGGATGTATCCAGGGTGCCACCCACTTGAGCAGTTCCTTATTCTTGCCTCCTGCTCTTCTGACACATTCTTCCCCTCATTTGGGATTTTTACCTCCATCACGACTGTGCCCATTTTTGACTTGCCAGTTTGGCTCAACGTTGGCCTTTTGCCTTGAGTAGGACACTTCCTCTCTCAACTTAATTTTTCTTTCTGGTTATGAGAGATATCTGATACTATTCTGCTACTTAGCTCCAACACAAGACATTCTTCTTGGTACCCATCAGGTCACTTCTCCTTTTGTGGCCAGGCTCCCTCTCCAGTGGAAAGACCCAGAGATGGAGCTCCATCCTAGAGCCGTCACTGACCATGGTAGGCTGGCACTTTGGAGGGGATTCTACTTTATTGATACCTTATATCTGCTGTGTTTTGGTCAAGGTAGCAAACAATATGGGCAAACATTCTGATTTTATGTGGCGTTAAGGCCCAAGGTTTACTGCTGGGGCAACAGTCTGCTCATATCAGTAATATCCATTGAGTCTGGAAAGTGGAGTTGAAGAAACTCTTGGTTAGGTATTTCCAGCTTTTCCAGAAGGAGGGTGGGGGTGGGTAGGAGATAAAGCCAACCTCTGGTGTTCCGGCCCTTTAGCTCCTGCTTTCTGGTTTGGTATTAGAAATTTTACCCTCTAAATATAAAAATACTGGACAGAAGAGGATGCAAGGTTAACACAAGAGTGTGGACAAAATGAGCAACTGCTTTAGCGTATTGAACTTACAATTTGGAAAAGTTAAGTTTAGCAATTTAACAAAAGACTCATTCATCTCTTTTCAGGTTCTCAGATATACAATGGAAGGGGTAAAAACAGTGGCAGCTCATTTTATGAGTCAAGCCAGCAGCCATGTTCTATGAATACTTTAAAATATCATAGATGCCCATATGCTGGAGAATGAGCATATTTAGAAAAGAAGTCTTGGAAGAGCTGCTGAGCACTTAACAACATCACTAATTATTTGTGTAACATTTGGCAAACAGTCAAAACCAGAATTTTTTCTCTGGTAAACATATTTTTACACATTTGTCTTCCCTACAAAAATAACCAGTTGAGATGCATATATTTTCACTTGCACGTGTTTGCATTGCTGAGGCATAAACCAATCCTCCCTTAAAAGGTTTGTTTCAGAGTTATTAGCTAATTCATAAGCCCGGCAAATCTGGAGATCTGCAAGCATATGCTTTGCATTGAAACACCAGCCTGGTAATCAAACGAGGAGCAATCTAATATGAGCTTTCAAGGCAGGTGAATTTGACTGTAAATCATGGTTCTGCACATAGGTTTGTATTTTCTATTCTTAATTACATCTGTGCAAATCTCCATTTGTTTATGGTTGCCTAATACATTGAGTGGGCTATTTGCATTCCCAAAGGCACATTTTCCATGGTGTGCACTTCTCTGAGAAAAAAATGGGTTCAGCAATTAATTTGAATATTAAAGTATTTTCTATTCTTAATTACATCTGTGCAAATCTCCATTTGTTTATGGTTGCCTAATACATCGAGTGGGCTATTTGCATTCCCAAAGGCACATTTTCCATGGTGTGCACTTCTCTGAGAAAAAAATGGGTTCAGCAATTAATTTGAATATTAAGTTCAAAAAGAGACATAAAAGTGAATGTTCTTCAATTCAGCAAATATCTATGGAATACCTTTGTAAAATGCTCATAGGGATACCCAGGAAATCCATTTCATCTAAACTCATTGAAGCTCAATTTCCTCATCTATAAAATGGGAGTGATAGAAAAAATCGTGGTCATTTAAAGTGCTATATAAATATGAGCTAGCAGTAGTAGTAGTCAATTGCAATTCAATACTTATTCTTTTCTTTCATTTTTTTTCCAGCACCACTTAATTACAGATATTTTTGTATGAAGGACTTTGTGAATATGACAGGAACAAAAACAGAAGGAATTGCTTTTACATTCCTGGTGTCTTCTTTTTTCTTACTTTTGTTAATCTTATATTATTTAAGAAAGGGTTTATGAAGATGCCATTTACTAGTCCTTTATCTGTTTCACTACTTTCCCTCACATGTGGTACAAAGGTGTGATTTCCCCAGATAACCTCAGCCACTGCAGTGACAGAGGATCATATTTGCGATGGCCTTCCAAAAGTATTTCCAATTAGAAGCGACCACAATTTATGGCCCCAGAAGCCACAGGCAATTGACACTGTGCATTTAAGAATCCCACTTGAAAGAGGCAGTAAACGCCTCTTATGCTTTCTTTGTCTTATGCTTTCTCTCATCTGTCCATATCCCTCTCTCCTTTATTCATCCATTTATTAATTTATTAAGTAGTTGTTTCATTAATTTTCTTCCTGCAAAGTCATTTGCTGTTTAAACAATGGTCAGTTTAGTAACTGCGGATTGGCTGGACAGCTGTGTTATTGCTGGGAAATGCCACCCGCCCAAAGTAGCTTTCTCTTCCCGGGGTATAAAATCATAATTAGAAATGTAAGTTCTGAACCAAGCTGAAGAGGAAAATCTGGGTCAGAAAACGATTAGTTTTAAGAATCAAGGTGTTTGGTAACTTGCCTGCAGTCTCAGTAAGTGACAGGGTTGGAATTCAAACTCCAGCCTCCCTGACGCCAAAGCCTATATTTTTCCAGGGTCCTCCACACCATGAGAGGGAAATTATCCAGAAAAGATGAGCAGCCACTCACTAAAAGCTTCCTTTCTGCCTACAGGTTTCCCAAAAGGCACCACATCCTCATGCTTTTTAGCCCTGGTCTTGCTCTCTGTGACCCAATCAGTCCAGCACAACTGAGTCTTAGATCCTAACCTGCTGGCCTCAGCATCTTTATGTGCCTGAGTGCTACAGTAATTTCATTATGTGGCCCTGATTCAACATTTTTCTGCGTTTTACATTCACGATAATTTGGTTTCCTAGGAAATCATGATAAAGAGGCTTCATTACAATATGGTGAGTTTGGTGCATTTAGTGCTTGGAGATTGTAGAATTACATGTGTATGTCCCAAGAGCTTCCCTCTCTATGTAGTTACTTATTGGGTGGCTTTGGAAATGGTGGCAGAAGTCTTCACAAAGCCAACCCAGTAAATCCTTTCATAGCATCAAGTAGTAAAGCTGGAGATGCTGGGCAGCAGCCCTGTCTGCAGTCATAGCTGTGGGTTGTGCAGAAACTTCTACTTTTTAAGAATTGATTGGCCAGGTGTCCATTCATAGGCTAAACATTCACTAAAATAGGTTTTATGTGACATAATTTTAATTGATCTCAGGTATATTGGGGGCTATCCTGTTCCATTTAATTTGCTAGAGGTTGCTTTGCACAGAGGGTATAAATCTCAGGTAACTAATATAAGTTTGTGACAATTATCTCATGTCTTTATATTCTATGAACTTATCTGTTTGAGCACTCACATACTGGGCTTGTGAGAAAATTAACTTCAGTTAGGGTTATATCAAGATTTTAGAGGCTCATGCAAGACCGAAACTTTGCAGAAGAGAAGTGGGACATCCTCGTTTGTCACATCCTCGGTCTGCCCTGGTAATGGTCAAACCATACAAACCAGATCTATGTGGCTCCTTCAGGCTGACAGAAATCTGAGGCTTCCTGACCATGCCTGTATGACCTTAATGGAACTAATTACGTCTGCAAAGACCCTATCACCAAGTAATTACATTCTGACGTTCTGGCTGGACATGAATTTGGGGGGAATATTATTCAATCCAGTATACCTCCTCTCCTAAGGACTTTGGTGTCTGAAGACAAAATCCAGCAATTCTTACAGACTATTTTTATTCCTTATGAGATCTACCCCTTATACATACACACTTGTACACATACACATGTGCATACACACACACACACACACCTCTGTTGAGGTGATGCTCCCAGAGCCAGTTGTGATACATGCTTGGACATGGAGTAGGAGGATAATATAAAGAGAAATGATAGATGCTA
>NW_007727796.1:70712-71245 GCF_000696425.1 Galeopterus variegatus
GTTGTGATACATGCTTGGACATGGAGTAGGAGGATAATATAAAGAGAAATGATAGATGCTAATGTCTCAAAATATTTTTCCAACATATTTGTAAGAAATACCTACTTTTGGAAAGCATCACACAGTGTAACACTTATTTGATGGGTTCAGGAATGACTCTTGCCACAGCTAGATCCCTGGGGTGAAAAGGAGTCACTCAAGGGTCCCTTTGATGCTGGAGGCATATGTCAGGGTTACAGGGCAACAAAGTATGGAAGGTTGCCTGATCAGCTGCGTGATTAACCCTACGCTGGTCATGTTTGGTTGCTTCTAGCCCCTCCTCCAGCTCCCCCCATTCAATCTGCTGCAGCTGTGGTAGCACAATTGGTTTTACTAACCAGCAATGCTAGGTGAGAAAAACCAGCATTCCTCAAAAAGTGCCAAGTACTTTTTTTTTTTTTTTAATTTTATTTTGTCAATATACAATGTATAAGATTATTATGGCCCTTCACCGACACCTCCCGCCCTCCTCCCTCTCTCCCCTCCCCCCCAAG
>NW_007727796.1:71578-74461 GCF_000696425.1 Galeopterus variegatus
GGAGAACGCAGGGTGGGCCGTTCCGGCGTGTTTCAGATCACCTCTGCGCAGTTCCTCCGCTAAAAGTGCCAAGTACTTTGCCACCAATTCAGGCTTTGTGGAGGCTCTGCTCAACCCAACCAATTCTATTACATTTTTTAATTCATAACTCAAGGTTTGTGTCCTCAAGTCCAGAAATGAAGCTCAGTGTGATTTTTAGAGTCGTCTGGATATGTTATAGAGGTGGAGGGACATATTCTCATCACGGGCGCACTCTCTGGTGTGGGTCTGTAAGTGAAGATGACTGAGGGATCCTCCTCATCTCCAGACTCTACCCCTCCCAGCATCCTTTCAGGGTTGAACCCTCATTAAAGACAAATACATGGTGGTTATATTTAGTTTTTTGGAAGAACCTCCATACTGTTTTCCATAATGGCTATACTAATTTACATTCCCACCAATAGTGCATATTACTGGGTATTTATCCAAAGCTAAGGAAGTCAGTATATAATAGAGATGTTTGCACCCAAGTGTTTATTGCAGCACTACTGACAGTAGCTAAGATATGGAATTAACCCAAGTGTCCATCAACAGATGAATGTATAAAGAAAATGTGGTATATATACACAATGGAATACTATTCAGCCATAAAAAAGAATGAAATTCTGTCATTGATGGCAGCCTGGATGAGCTTGGAGGACAGTATGCTAAGTGAAGCAAGCCAGGAACAGAAAGAGAAATATTGCATATCCTCACTCATGTGGAAACTAAGAAAGATGATCTCATAGAAGTAGAGAGTAGAACGGTCATTATCAGAGTCTGGAAAGGGTCAGGGTTAGGGAGGATAATGAGAGAGAGGTTAATGGATACAGAAATTATGGCTAGATAGGAGGAATAAGTTCTAGTGCTCTATGGTACAGTAGAGTGATTATAATCAACAACTTATTGTATACTTTCAATTAGCTAGGATAGAGGATTATGAATGTTCCCAATACAAAGAAATGATAAATGTTAGAGGTAATAAAAAAAAAAACAGTTGTTGCCAGGGTTTTGGGGGCGGAAAGAAAGAGAGAGGGATCAATANGCTAGATAGGAGGAATAAGTTCTAGTGCTCTATGGTACAGTAGAGTGATTATAATCAACAATTTATTGTATACTTTCAATTAGCTAGGATAGAGGATTATGAATGTTCCCAATACAAAGAAATGATAAATGTTAGAGGTAATAAAAAAAAAAAAACAGTTGTTGCCAGGGTTTTGGGGGCGGAAAGAAAGAGAGAGGGATCAATAGGTGGAGCACAGAGCATTTTTAGGGCAGTGAAACTATTCTGTATGATACTGTATTGGTGAACACATGACATTATGCATTTGGCCAAGTCTGTAGAACTACACAACAGACAGACAGAACCCTAATGTAAAATTGAGTTAATAATAGATCAATATTGGTCATATTTGTAGCAAATGTACCACACTAATGTGAGCTGTTAATGACAGGAGAAACTGTGTGTGTGTGTTGCAGGTCAGTGGGTATGGAAGTATGGGAATTATTTCTACTTTCTGCTCAATTTCTCTGTAAATCTAAAACTGCTATAAAAATAAAGTTATTACTTAGAAAAAAATACAAATACAAATCTAAACATAAATGAAATAACCCCATCCTCAGCAACCTAGAGATATAATTAGTTAAGGTCACTTCAACAGCAATACTCCAAGCTCCAGTGTTATTCCCATCTGCTTTCTCACACAGGATTACCTTTCACAGCCCCCTTCTCCTGCAAGTATTTCTGAGAATCCACCAAGCAGTGTACCACACACTGTAACATATACCTCTTCTGCCTTACCTCACATCCTGTGGACCACACTTTTCTCCAGTCATTACTGTAAGAACCACCTTTACAATTTTCCACATTGAGTTTATATTCTTTGTGAAATACATTGGTTGTAAAACTTATTTATTAGGTTTAGTAGCTTTTGCGTATAATCCTTTAAATTTTCCAGACAGACTATCATGTGTTTATATTGCTTTTTATTTTCCAAGTGGTATACCTTTTGTTTCTTTTTCTTGACTGATTGAACTAGCTGGAACCTCCAGCATGATGCTGAATAGAGGTGGTGAGAATGAGCAGCCTTGCTTTGTTGCCATCTTAGTGGGGTGGGACTTTAGTCCTTCACCATTAAGTATAATTTGAGATGTATGTTTTTATAGCTTCCTTTCATTAGTTGATAAAATTACCTTGTATCCTACTTTTTGTCATGAGTAGGTATTGAATTTTAGCAAATGCTTTTTCTGCATCTATTGAGACGACCAAATGGTTCTTTTTATAGTATTGATATGATGGATTACATTGTTTGATTTTTGACTGTTATATCAAAGTTCTATTATCGTTTTATATCTTGCTCAATTGATTTGCTAAAATTTTATTGAGGATTTGCTAAAATTTTTTAATAATTTTCATTTATGTTCATGAAAGATATTGGTCTTGAGTTTTCTTTTCTTGTAATGACTTTTTCTAATTTTGGATAAACTTAATTTTGCCATGATAAAATAAGTTTGGAAGTTTCGATCCTGTTTTACATTTTGGAAGAATTTATGTAGAATGATTTTTTTTTTATTAAATGTTTGGTATAATTCAGCACTGGCCTGAATTATGCCAATAACCTGTTCCCAGAGTTTTTGTGGGAATGTTTTCACCTACAAACTTGATTTCTTTACTGGATACAGGACTAATCATGTTACCTATATAAGAGCTAATACAGGGTTACCTATGTTTTTGTAAGTTTACTTTGGTAATTTGAGTCATTTCTGTTTCATATATGTTGTTGAACTTATTGCCTGAAGTTGTCCATAATTTTCCCCTTTTGTAATTTTAATGTTGGTGAGGTTTTAGTGATGTCTTCTCTTTCA
>NW_007727796.1:74975-80309 GCF_000696425.1 Galeopterus variegatus
TGTCAAATTGCAAATATATGTTACTGTTATAATACATTATATCCTATTTTACAAAATGGACCAATGGCTTAAAAGTGGTCCACATAATCTTGAAAGTATTACTCAAATTTTAATGTAAATCCTACATCAAGACAAAAATCATATAATTAAGTGGTTAACAAAGTGTTTGTGCAAATACGGAGGGTAAATTTGAATGAACTAGAATGAGTGAATCTGTAAGTATCACAATTTTATAAGAGCATTAAAAATGAAATGCAAATACTATCTGAAAATTGGTTTTCAATGGACTAAAGATTCATTTTCTATTAGTCTTTAATTCATTGTTACTTTTTTTCTGATAGTGGCATAAAACCTTAAGAATTTCTTGTTATTTTTAAGCAGAGCACAGTGACCATACTAATAAACCAACTCAGTTTTCTAGTACAAATGCAAATTTATACCTTTCCAGTTAGAAAGGATTAATTTTGCTACTAAAGGAAGAGATGAAACAAAATGTATTCAAAGTTGTACCAAGTAAAAAGAGGTATAATTCAAATTGTTGCAGTGAAAATATAAAACCAATCACAAAGTTAATGATGAATAGTGTTTAAAGCAGGAAAATGAAGTATATGAGTTATCTATTGCAATGTGATGTTACCACAAAGCCTAGTAGCTTAAAACACTTGTATTTATTTTTTCATTGTTTCTATGGGTCAGGAATTTAGAAGCAATTTATCTGGGTGGTTTTGGCTCAGGGTCTCTGAAGAAGTTGAGTCAAGATGTCTTCCAGGGCTGCAGTCAGCTGAAGCCTTGACTGGAGCTAGAACTGCTTTCAAGATTGCTCAATGACTGAAAGTTGGAAGGAACCCTCACTTCTTTTATGCTTGTTGGAAGAACTCAGTTCCTTGGATCTGCTTTCAAGATGGCTCACTGACTGAAAGTTGGAAGGAACCCTCACTTCTTTTATGCTTGTTGGAAGAACTCAGTTCCTTGACAAAAATAACCTCTCCAAAGGGCTGCTTGAGTGTTCCCACAAAATGGCACCTAGATTCCACCAGAGTGAGTGATTGGAGAGAGAGAAACAGAGAGATAGATAGAGAGAGAGACAGGGAGAGAGAGAGAGAGAGAGAGAGAGAGAGAGAGAGAGAGAGAGAGAGAGAGAGAGAGAGAGGAAGAAGCCATAATATTTTTAATGACCTAGTCTCAGAAGCTTCACACCATTTCTGTCCCATCCTATTCCTTACAAGTGAGTTACCAAATCCAGTTTGTACTCAAAGGGAGGGAAATTAAGACTGATGCTCTGGTAGGGAAGAGTGTCCCCTCCCAAAAAATGTGGATATATTTTAAAACCACCTCAGAAAGCAAACTATTGTTAAATCCGTCTATAACATCACGTTCAGATAACATTATACAATGTTAGACTATATTAAAGAGCAATAAATATCATGGGTACTATTAACTGACATCTTGTTTAAAAGTTTATCCAAATCATATAAGCAATAAGAAATAAGTGTTAGATGACTTTGTTTCTTCATTAATTGAAAATTTATGGCACAGAAATAATTTGTTTAGTGAATGGTCACTTTATTGACCACAAAGTAGATTGTCTTGAAATAACTATTGAATGTTATACAGTTATGTGTGTAGAAAGGGAGTTATCACTAGACAAAGAAAAAAGTTTGCCCCTAAATGCCTAATCACAGAGTGCTTTATTCACAGCATACAGGTGGTGGCTGAGCATATTACTTGTAATATTCTTTCAGTTTTGAGGAAAATAGTGACAATTTAAATACAATGAAATTGCAGTCTTTTCAGCTTTTTTTTTGCAAAGAATATGGCAGCCATATAAAATGCTACTTTTCCATACACAAGAACACTTGCTGTCAGGAGAATTGGTGCTTGCATGAATTTTTATTAAATGATAAATGTGATTTAAAAATTTTTATGAAGTTGGTATTTCTGGCCACAATTGTTTCTGTAAGTGGCTTGCTTAAAGGGTGTAATTCTGGATGAAAGTACAGCAGTTAAATCTGAAGAATCTGGAGTCAGACTAACTAGGTTCAAAACCTAGCTGGACTACTCACAAGCTATGTGACTTTAGACAAGCCACTTAATCTCTCTATAACTCAATTTCATTGTAAGCAAAAGGCATTATAAATACCTACTGCAAAGAATTTTTCTAAGAATTTCATGGGATAATCCATAAGAAATGCTTATGCTGAGAGTAATTATGCAATACATATTAGATATTTTAACAATTGCTATTGTATCCTAAACATAGGTGGATTTCAGTCTAGCATATTAGATTACTAAGGAAGTTATAATTTTGAAAAGAGCTCAGTCAACATGATTTTGACTCTTTCCCAACACTTAATTATTTCCTTTAACTATCTAGGCAAGAAAATCTATAACTTACTATTGAACTTATTTTAAACCTATACCTATACACAGCCATATAATATGAAGAAATCCTTAGCTGGGCCAATGCTGATCAGTGGATTAGGAATCCTTCACTCTCTCTCTCAATGTAAGTCATTCAACTTTCCAGATTTGTCGTCGGTGTGTGCATCAATTTAAAGTATGAAGGACTGTTGTCATTAGTCTTTAGAGAGAAATATTTCCCTAATTTCTGGCTTATGTTCAAGTTGAATGTCCATAACTTTTTATAAAAACCATCTACTAAAAACTAGAATTTTCTACTTTAGATGGAACATAGAAAAAGGAAAAAGATGACTGGATGAAAAAACACTGACATGGATTGAGCTATTCATCATTTAGCTGGATATGGGTATTTTGATAAAATATTTTATCATTTTCTCTTTCTCAGGTATGAAAAAATATTGGTTTTAATTTTTAAAATATTAGGCTTTTAGATTAAGTTGTGATTAATCTGTTTTCATTCTTCTAAAATTGGTGCTTCTTTGTTTTGTGAAACACCTAATGAGCACTGGTCCACAAAAGCTGAGTGTTTGAGTAGTCCTGCTGCCATAGGAGAAAGACTACAGATGCACTGTACATATAGGAGCTGTAAGACAAACAGACAATGCAAGAAATTCAGGGTGGGGAGAGAATGTTTCATGGGCGAAGGTCACCAAAAGCTCTACAGATGAGGTGGGATCTGAACCTGACCTCGAAGGACAAATAGGACTTTTAGACCTATAAGTGGAAGGACAACATTTCAGGCAGGGAAGACAATGTACACAATAGCATGACAGTAGGAAAGTTTAGGGCATGTCCAAGGGACAGTGACTACAATAGTTGGACTAGAACAAAGAGGTGAGGGGCAGAGGCCTTGATTGGAGCTGTCCAGTGAGGTCTATCAAACAGTTGGCACCAAAGTTCACATTAAAATATCTACTTAGAAACTATATTTAGAAGGAATATGAAAAAGTAAGAGAATGGGAGAAAGAAAGTAATCATAAAAAGCATTAGGAGAGAGAAGGCTTATTTCTGTGCCTTATTTCTATACATCAGTTTGATGTTCTATATCACCAAGATATACATTTCTACCTTTCTGAAAAATAATCCATGAAGGATGTCTTTCTCTGTCAAAAAGAGAAACCTTTCTTTGTATAATAGAAGTGGTGTGAAGAATTCACTAGATAAATTGTCATGGTGTTGTTTTTGCTATTAAATGTCAGATTTACAGGTCTTCATTCTTTGTATTTATGACTGTGATGGGGAAGACAACCAAGGTGGATATACATCTCCATGATTTTGAGTAAAATTCAAAAGTCATTTCAGCGGTTTGAGTTAACAGAATGCAATGCTATTCAAAAAAAAAATGTAAACAAAGGCTTTATTCAGTCACCTCCTCTATTAAAAATTGTGGCCATTGCTTAATTTTGTGAATACAGAAAATACCTATTTCCATATAAAAAGCAATTCCTCAAGCAGGTGGTTCGCATCCTTTCCCTGGTCCTCTTATTGCCCAACTAGCTGGCTTTATTTCTCTGTAAAGAAAGACATGACCTCACTGTTTTATTGCTCCAGGGAAATTCATTCTTTCATTTTTGATGGGGTAACAACCATTAAAGTAGTGATTAACAGCCTTCTCATATCCCACAACACAGAATTTGGACGATGCTGGAAATGCTTATACTTTCTCTCCTTCCAATGCCTTCAGAAGAAAAAAAATATTCTTGAGAGAAATGTAAACTCAGACAAAAGTCATGACACCCCAAGTGGTGTTCCATGGTGGATAGAGGGATGTGGGGTGTCAGAGGACATATATGGTACATGTATATAGAAGTTTGTGGAAGAAAGAGGAGCTAGAAGGTCAAGATGCTGAGCCGGGGCAGAATGGATGTGAGAGAGACAGTCCTTTCAGATTCATTTCTTGAGGATACCCTAAAAATATCTGGGTGCTGGTGAATAAGAGCTGGCAGGAGATTTTAATAAAAGTTGCTATGACTTTCATATCATGACAGCTCACTGCACTGACTCATTTGCCTCCCCTCTCTCCTGGCACCCTGTGGAAATTATAATGATGCATTTCCCATTCAGATAAGCCTATACAGTAGAATGAACAAGGGGCCATCATCGGGTAACATATTTCACAAATTTCTCAAATATGAAAAACAAATGGAAAAATGACCATGACGAAGAAATAGAGAAAGTTTCAATCCAAGAGTTCTGCAAGGTAACACAGCATAGGAGGATATGCTTCTTCTCAGAAGAATCTCTGTGAGACCACAGGCTTGGCAGCAGCAGATATGGAAGAGGAGGAGGAAAGATAAGCAGGACTGAAAACAATGGGCTTGTCTAAGGGCCTGAACACAAAGCATACCCTCTTCTTCTCTTCATCAGGGCCAACAGCCAAATGCATATTCACCCCTAAACAAATGGACAAAAACTCCAAGAAGTCTCCTTTCTGAAGAAATTGAACAGACTATAAGCCACCTAGTGAAGAGTTAGGAAAGGTAGTAGGGCTGCTGGAATTCAAAATAAAGACCTCATTTTGGCTTCCGGGGACCAAGACTATTGGCTGGCCCCCTGTTCTTCACACCGTAGCAAGTGTTGTTGGTCCACAAGTCCCACTCTTATGTCCATCGAACTTGCTGCCAGCATTCTTTCATTCATAATATTAACTGACCACCAAGGACTCCCAAATATTTCATCAAAACGTTCAGCATAAATGAAAAGACCAAATCAAACAAATATAAAAACTGAGAGGAGGGCTGGCCCGGTGGCGCACTGCTACAGTGCGCCGCTTGAGAGCACGGCAGCGCTCCCGCCGAGGGTTCGGATCCCACATACAGACCGGTTCCCGCTCACTGGCTGAGCGAGGTGTGGGCACAGTGCCGAGGGTTGCGATCCCATTGCCGGTCCCGGTCTGGTACGGGTGCAACACTG
>NW_007727796.1:81231-83081 GCF_000696425.1 Galeopterus variegatus
GGATCCCACATACAGACCGGTTCCCGCTCACTGGCTGAGCGAGGTGTGGGCACAGTGCCGAGGGTTGCGATCCCATTGCCGGTCCCGGTCTGGTACGGGTGCAACACTGAGGGTTGCGATCCATTGCCGGACACGAAAAAAGACAAAAAGGAAAAAAAAAAAATGAGAGGAAACAGAAAATACAGGAACAGAAAAGAACGTCTAAAAAATCCTCTCTTTTCCTGAGAGATGTGAGAAAATATTATGTCCATATACCAAGAACAAGGAGCTATGAAAGACTGGTACAACCAGAGCGCAAGAAATAGTTCACAGAAACTAAGAAAACAAAATACCAAAAAAACAGATTTGAGGGGAAAAACGGAAGATAAAGGGAAGAGACTCTACCAGAACAAATTGTAAAAAAAAAAAAGAAGACAGAGAAAAAGAATTTCTGGAAAAAAAAGAGAACTAAGAAAATGAAAAGGAAGACATTTACATAGACAGAATAAGATAAAATCTTCAGACCTAGAGAGACACACAGTCTTTTAACTGAAATGGTTATCCTAGATATATATTCCCAGTCTCTGTTTTTTTCTCCCCACTAAATAGGTGATATAAGTTAAACCCTCACTTATCATATGAGGAGATTCATAAGATGTCCAAAGTGAAATAATAATGGAAGTAAGACCAGTAAGTTTTTCTCTTGTGAAAGAGATTTTTGACTTGGCAGGGGTAAGATGGTAGACACATGTTTTGTCTTCTGTTATAAACTATCTATGCCATTTCATTTTGTAAAATCAAGCATAGGTTTTACTTTGATTTTTAAAGATGTAGATCAGAGAGGTGCCCTGACAGAGAGGCCAAAGATCCACTGAGACTATGTGCCCTGCAGTGCCAGCACGTGACCTAGCAGGTAGGCCTTGCCACCACCTGCCTCCATCCCCAGCCCAGCCAAGTACACACTGACCAGAGGCATCCCACCAGAGAGGCCCGAGATCTGCGGAGACCACACACCTGGTGGTGCCAGTGCATGGCCGAGCAGGTAGGCCTCACCACCGCTGGACTCCATCCCCAGCCCAGCCAAGTGCATGCTGACCAGAGAGGTGCCTCCCCAGAGAGGCCCAAGACCCAAGGCACCAATGGGCGACCAAACAGACACTGAGGAAGCAATGCCAAATTGGCAGCCCCAACAGCATCCTAGCCAGACAATAGTGTCAAACCAGTGGACCATGAAATCCCCTGCCACAATGACTAAACATCAAAGGAAAGATACCAGAAACATGAAAAATCAAGAAAGTACACCACCAAAGGGTAATAACTCTCAAGCTCTAGATCATATAGAACAGGAAGCCCTTGAAATGTCTGACAAGGAATTTTGAGTGATAATTCAAAGGAAACTAAATGAGATACAAGAAAACTCAGCTAGACAACACGATGAAATGAGGAAAAGCATACAGGACCTGAAAGAAGAAATGTACAAGGAAATCAATGCCCTGAAAAAGAATGTAGCAGAGCTTGCCAAGCTGAAGAATTCATTCAAACAAATAAAAAACACAACAGAGAGTTTAACCAGCAGACTTGCAGAAGTAGGAGAGAGAACTTCTGACCTTGAAGATGGGCTGTTTGAAATAACACAGGCATATTAAAAAAAAAAAAAAAGAATTAAAAACATTGAAGAAAATCTAAGAGAGATATCAGACAACCTTAACCGCTCAAATATCTGAGTCATGGGTTTTCCAGAAGGGGAGGAAAAAGGAGATTGCATTGAAAACATGTTCAACAAAATAGTGGCAGAAAACTTCCCTATACGGAAAAGAAACAGATCTTCAGATTCAGGAAGCTCAGAGATCCCCAAACATATTCAACCCAAA
>NW_007727796.1:83258-83561 GCF_000696425.1 Galeopterus variegatus
AAAAGATTTACCATGCAAACAGAAATGAAAAATGAGCTTTACTAGCTATTCTTATATCTGAAAAAATAGACTTTAAACTAAAAACCATAAAAAGGGATAATGAGGGCTACTACATAATGACAAAAGGATTGATCCATCAAGAAGACATAACAATCATAAATATATACACACCCAATGTCGGAGCAGCCAGATTTATAAAAAAACTCTACTAGACCTAAAGAAGGAAATAGACACTAATACCGTAATAGCAGAGGACCTGAACACCCCACTGTCAATATTGGACAGATCATCTAGGCAAAGAAT
>NW_007727796.1:84570-112817 GCF_000696425.1 Galeopterus variegatus
GACCACAATGGATTAAATTTTTCAGACCACAATGGATTAAAATTAGAAATCAATAACAAAAGAAATTCTGGAAACTATGCAAACATATGGAAATTAAACAGCATTCTACTTAATGACATATGGGTCCACAAAGAAATCAAACAGGAAATCAAAAAATGTATTGAAACTAATGAAAACAATGATACATCATACCAAAACCTCTGGGATACTGCAAAAGCAGTACTAAGGGGGAAATTTATTGCATTAAATGCTTACTTCAGAAGAATGGAAAGATGGCAAATGAACAACCTAATACTTCACATTAAAGAATTAGAAAAACAAGAACAATCCAAACTCAAAGTAAGCAGACAGAAAGAAATCATTAAGATCAGAGCAGAACTTAATGAAATTGAAACCCAAAAATCAATACAAAAGATCAATGAATGAAAAAGTTGTCTTTTTTGAAAAGATAAATAAAATTGACAAACCATTAGCATGGCTAACTAAAAAAAAGAAGAGAGAAGACCCAAATAACAAAAATTAGAAATGAAAAAGGTTATATTACAACTGATACCTCTGAAATATAAGGAATCATTAGAAACTACTATAAACAACTATATGCCAACAAATTTGAAAATCTGGAGGAAATGGATAAATTTCTGGACACACAACAAACTACCAAAACTGAGCCAAGAAGGTGTAGAAAATCTTAACAGACCAATAACAATAAAAGAGATAGAAGCTGTTATCAAAAGGATCCCAACAAAGGATAGCCCAGGACCAGATGGATTCACAGCAGTATTCTACCAAACATTCAAAGAGGAATTGACACCAATTCTCTACAAACTATTCCAAAAGATTGAAACAGAAGCAATTCTCCCAAACTCATTCTATGAAGCAAACATTACCCTGATACCAAAACCAGGTAAAGATACAACTAAAAAAGAAAACTACAGGCCAATATCCTTGATGAATATAGATGCAAAAGTCCTCAATAAAATACTAGCTAACAGAATATCACAACACATTTGCAAAATTATACACCATGATCAAGTAGGATTCATCCCAGGGATGCAAGGTTGGTTCAACATATGCAAATCAATAAATGTGATACACAATATCAATAAAATCCAACACAAGGACCATATGATCATCTCTATAGATGCTGAAAAACATTTGATAAAATTCAACACTCATTCATGATAAAGACTGTCTACAAATTAGGTATATATGGAGAGTATCTCAACATAATTAAAGCCATATATGATAAACACACTGCCAATATCATCCTGAATGGGGAAAAGTGGAAAGCTTTCTCTTTAAGAACAGGAACTAGACAAGGATGCCCACTCTCACCACTTCTATTCAACATAGTGTTGGAAGTACAAGCCAGAGCAATCAGAGAAGAGAAGGAAATAAAGGGCATCCAGATTGGAAAAGATGAAGTCAAACTGTTCCTGTTTGCAGCTGACATGGTCCTCTATATCGAACAGCCTAAAGCCTCTACAAAAAAACCCTTGGATTTCATAAATGATTTCAGCAAAGTTGCAGGATACAAAATCAACACAAAAATCAGTAGCATTTCTATTCTCCAATAGTGAACATGCAGAAAGAGAAATCAAGAAAGGTGGCCCATTTTCAATAGCCATCAAAAAAATAAAATACTTAGGAATTGAGTTAACCAAGGATGTAAAAAGTCTCTATAATGAGAACTACAAACCACTGCTGGGAAAAATTAAAGAGGACACAAGAAGATGGAAAGATATCCTATGCTCTTGGATTGGAAGAACCAACATTGTGAAAATATCCATATTACCCAAAGTGATATACAAATTCAATGTGATCCCTATCAAAATTCCAATGACATTTTTCTCAGAAATGGAAAATCTATACAGACATTTATATGTAATAACAAAAGACCACACATAGCCAAAGCAATTCTGAGCAAAAAAAATAAAGCTGGAGGCAGAACACTACCTGACCTTAAACTATACTACAAAGCTATAATAACCAAACAGCATGGTACTGGCATAAAAACAGACACACTGATCAATGGAATAGAATAGAGTACCCAGAAATCAACCCACACACCTATAGCCATCTGATCTTTGATAAAGACACCTTGCCTATAAACTGGGGAAGAGACTACCTCTTCAGCAAATGGTGCTGTGATAACTGGATATCCATATGCAGGAGAATGAAATTAGACCCATACCTCTCACCATATAATTAAATTAACTCAAAATGGATTAAAGAATTAAATATACAGCCTGAAACAATAAAATTTCTTAAAGAAAACATAGGAGAAACACTTCAGGAAGTAGGGCTGAGCAAAGACTTCATTAATACGACCCCAAAAGCATAGGCAACCAAAGGAAAAGTAAATAAATGGGATTATATCAAACTAAAAAGCTTCTGCACAGCAAAAGAAACAATTAGAGTTAAAAGACAACCAACAGAGTGGGAGAAAATATTTGCAAAATATACATCTTACAAAGGATTAATATCCAGTATATACAAGGAACTGAAAGAACTTTACAACAAAAAAAACAAGTAACCCAATTAAAAAATGGGCAAAAGAGTTGAACAGGCATTTCTCAAAGGAAGATATATGAATGACCAACAGACATATGAAAAACTGCTGAACATCACTCAGCATTCGGGAAATGCAAATCAAAACCACACTGAGATCCTATCTCACTCCAGTTAGGATGGCTAATATCCAAAAGACTGTGAATGATAAATGCTGGCGAGGTCACGGAGAAAAAGGAACTCTCATACATTGTTGGTGGGACTGCAAAATGGTGCAGCCTCTATGGAAAATGGTGTGGACGTTCCTCAAACAATTGCAGATAGATCTAACATATGACCCAGCAATCCCACTGCTGGGAATATACCCAGAAGAATGCAAATCATCAAGTTGAAGGTATACCTGTTCCCCAATGTTCACTGCAGCACTATTTACAATAGCTAAGATTTGGAACCAGCCCAAATGTCCATCATCAGATGAGTGGATATGGAAAATGTGGTATAGCTACACAATGGAATACTACTGTGCTATAAAAAAGAATGAAATACTGCCATTTGCTGTGACATGGATGGACCTAGAGAGAATTATATTAAGTGGAACGAGTCAGGCACAGAAAGAGAAATATCACATGTTCTCACTTATTTGTGGGAGCTAAAAATAAATAAATAAATACACAAATAAACTGGGGTAATTATATTAAGTGGAACGAGTCAGGCACAGAAAGAGAAATATCACATGTTCTCACTTATTTGTGGGAGCTAAAAATAAATAAATAAATACACAAATAAACTGGGGTAATTATATTAAGTGGAACGAGTCAGGCACAGAAAGAGAAATATCACATGTTCTCACTTATTTGTGGGAGCTAAAAATAAATAAATAAATACACAAATAAACTGGGGTGGGGGGGCGGGGAAGAAGACACAACAATTACAATTCCTTGAAGTTGATATGACAAACGAACAGATATCAGGTTGTTGGGAGGGAGGGGAGAGAGGGGGGGAAGGAGGGGAGAGAGGGGCGTGGGAGGGAGGTTTTTGTAGTGGGCCACAATAATCAACCACATTGTATACTGACAAAATAAAATAAAATTTAAAAAATAAAATAAAATAAAAAAATTATTTAAAAAAAGAGAAAAAAATGTAACAAAAATTTAAGTAAGAATCGTGGACTATGTACTTGCTAAGACAAATACCTGATTAGAATGGCAAAGTGGGTGAAGAGAAACCTAAAACCTCAACCGTGTTTTCCTCAACCCTTTCCCCAAACTGCTGGTGGTCACCTTTTTTCCTTTCTACTTTTTCCATTCAGGTCCCCAGGGTCTCCACATCTGCCATCTGATATCCAGACCTACTTAGTCCTCCCATTCAATCCTTTCCACAACCTTCAAGGCAATGGAAGAGGAAGAGAAATAACATTTATTAAGCATGTTTTATGCCTACATTTTTATCATTTAATTTTTCCAAGACTTTGCTGAGGTTAATATTATTATTCCCATTCGAACAAGGTCCAAAGAGTAAGGGATCAAGTTGGTATTCAAACTGACATCTGTCTGTTTTGAAGACCCATGTTCTTTCTATTATATCATGATACTTCCATGTCTGTATATTTAGTTACTAGATAATTAATTTTTTTCCCATGGGGGGAGAAATGGGAGTAAATTTTGTGAGGAAGTCATATGTTTTACTATAATGATTTGCATAGTAAGAAAGGTTCCCAGTGTTCCACAGGATTAGAGCGCAGTGATGTGAGAACTCAGGAATCTCCAGCATAAACATGCAGCCAAGAGACCTGCAGATCAACAGCTCCTGTGCTACTGACACCGCTTGCTTTCGGTGTATAATCAGCAAGTGCTCATACTCTATAAAACTGGAGAAAATAAAAACGGGAAAAAGCTTTGACACACTGAAGACACAGTTCATTTACTAAATCTTCAAAATCAAGATTCAAGACTTGTCTTCAGCGTGAAACACAATTACAATGGAATTGCCAAAACCAAAAATGAAGTTGCCAAATGGACCTGAAATCTCAATGATGCCCACTTAGCAAACACCTCATCCACTGCCCCAAATACATCGCTGGACATCTGCTTCATACTCAGGGTAGCCAGCCCCTTGACTGTACTATCCTCGCTAGTTTTTCTTACCACACTTGTTCTTTAAGAAATACTGAAAGTAATTAGTTTGATGACCTGGAAAATCATTCTTAAAATTCCCCACAACATTTGGTAAAAAGAACACAAGGAAGCTCTTACAACTGATAAATTCCTAATTTACAACTATTAACCCCACGAGTTCTCCGTCTCCTTGCAAAGAAAATGACTCTTTATTCATGTTAGGAATATTTTGTTAAAACAACTGTCAAATATGAAGGGTAGGTTTATTTTGTAGCTACTTAAGCCTGTAGACAAACCTGTAGATGAGTTGGATAAGAATGTGACAATGCACCTGTTAGTTGGCTGGCAAGTCAATTTGCATTACCTCTAAACTTAGGTTACCGATAACTTTAAAAACTACTTTGTTTAACCTATCAGGCCAAGGATGTGTGTTTTCTACTATTTCTTATATGTGATCCTTCTTACTATTAATACTACCTAGGACAGGAAGCTCATCTCTTTATAATTATTTGTAAAACAGATCTTAGGCTGCTGGTTAGCTCAGGTGGGGAGCATGGTGCTGATAACACCGAGGTCCAAGGTTCCATGCCTGTATTGGCCAGCCACCAAAAAAAATCTTAGATTGAGAATGAACCTAGTTTATGCTGAGATGCACGCATGGTTGAGCATGTCTTGGGGTGACCAGTTGGGCAGCACAACAGAAATCTACTCACTTAAGGGTCTCCAGAGCCTCCTGGGAGTGATTCATCTGAAGAGAAGAAAGTAGGAGTATCTGAACTGGGTTCAACATTAGTGAAGCAAACACCTCTTCTGATGCCTCCCCAGCTCATGTCTCTTTCTCCTAAAAATGTTCTTCATCCAAAGTACTGTTCACACTACTTCCTAAAATTCTACTTCCAATGTCTGCTAATAAAGCAATGGACCACATGATCTATGGCCACAGATGGACCAGGGGTAAGATACCTGACCCCAAATGGGCCAATTAGATTCTCTCTTCTGGAAAATTTTAAATAGCACATAGAGAATACTATAATATTCATTGAATACTCAGTCAATGTGAGCTGGCGCAGCCATTCTCTGACTGTACACAGAGAAGCAAGGAAAGCTGGTCTCAGAAAGAAGCATGAAACAAATTTCTAAAAGAGAGGTCCATGGCTCCAGAAATAGAGAGAGTTGAGGCCTTGGTTCCTGACACTGTTGCAGTTCCCTGATGTAATCCCTGGTAAGGCTTGAATATCTGCCCTGACACACCCCTGCACCTGTACAATAAATTTCCTACTTTCTTTTTAAGCTCATTGGAGTTAATTTTGGTTATTGCTAAATTCCTGGGGAGAAGGACTGTAGAGTGAGTTAAAGGAAGGAAGGAAGGAGGTAAGGGATGGATGGTGGGACAGGGGAGGGAGGGAGAGGAAGATGGAAGGGGAGAGAGAACAACAAGAGGCACTTCACTAAAATATCTATAAAATGTTGACAGCACATGTCTGTATACCAGAGAGTGGTATGAGTTGACATGAACTTTCCCTAATTGGAGTAATTGTTAAATCAGATTTAGCCTCAAGTGGACCCAGCAGGCTGAGCAGTAAGGGAAACCACACTCATCGAAAGCCAAGAAGCTGAAGAGGACAAGTCTCTGTGGCAGGGACTTCACAGTGGGGTTGTGCTTTGTATGATGAGGGTACAGTGGCATCTATGGTGACATTAGCAGTAGTCAGCCCGAGACATAAAATGATCCATGTATTATGGAAGTTAGAGAACTAGAGCTAGTTCTCAAGGACCTGTGTGACACCCACTGGAGACTCCCAGAAGCACTCGGTGGAGGGATGTCTCCATAACCCGGCTGGGATGTCTCCATAGAAATACCATTTGGTTACAGCTACTTGAATATCGTTTTTAACCTTTGGGCTGGGGTAACATGATACACACACACACACATACATCCATGTTCATTGCTGGGGATTTCTGTTGGCTTCTGACTTCTACTCTTGTTTACTCTGTATAACTCCAGAGGGTCGTCCTATGTAGCCCTTCAGATATTTGAAGACAGTCATGAGGACTTCTCTATCTGAGATTTCAGGATCTATGCCTGTCTTTCATCTCAGTGGCTTCACATTTCCTTATCTGACCTGGGTCCCGTACACCAGACATGTCTGTGCATCAGAATCACGTGGGACACTTGTTAAAAATACAAAATATACGGACTTCTCTATCTGAGATTTCAGGATCTATGCCTGTCTTTCATCTCAGTGGCTTCACATTTCCTTATCTGACCTGGGTCCCATACACCAGACATGTCTGTGCATCAGAATCACGTGGGACACTTGTTAAAAATACAAAATATACATTCTTTGTCCTATCTTCAGAGATTCTGATTTAGTATTTCTAGGTTGAGGACCAGAAATCTCTGTTTTTAAGTAGATGATTCTATGTCACTGATGAAGCCCTGGCACTGGTACTGACTCCATATCTTATTGGTCCCTTCACTTTGAAAATATGCAATTAGTCAATTATGTGGTGTCCAAAAAAGAAAACTGTATCCCGTATATGACTCACCTGTTAGAGTCCAAAAAAAGTGCTCATCATTTCTTTGCCCAGACCCTCTCAATGCAGCCTTGAATTGCATTTAGCTTTTCATCAGTCTCTGTTGATTCATTACAACTTTGTAATCATTATGACTCTGTAATAAGTTAAAATTCATGTGTTGTTTTGCACAACTTTTGATTTCTTCATTCTGCACTTGTACAATTTATATTTGGAACCTGAAAGTAAAAGTTTACATCTCCCTTTGAAACTCTTGATTTGATTGACAAAGATCTTTTAAAATTATTAGGATTTAAGCAATATATGTGCTATCCTTTCCAGTTTTGTATTACACGCAAATTACAGAAGTATGCTTTCTATGACTTCATATAAATTGTTAGTAAGAACTTTGTACAGAATAGGACCAGGAGCACAGAATTCTGAAATGTCATTAGAGAAACGTGTGTTCAAATGCATCGTATTAGTTTCCTATTGCTGCTGAACAACTTATCCAAAACTCAGTGATTTCGCACAACACAAATTTATTACCTCATTATTCTGGAGGTAAGAACTCCAAAATGAGTATCACTGAGACTAAAATGAAGGTGTTGGCAGGGCTGCATTCTTTCTGGAGGCTGTAGGAGAGAATCCATTCTCTTGCCTTTCCAGCTTGTAGAGGCCGCCTGCATTGCCTGGCGTGCGTCCCCTCCATTTTCAAAGCAGCAACAGCTGCTAGAGTCGCAATGTCATCTTTGTGGTTCTGACTCTTCTGCTTCCCTCTTCCCCAAAAAACCTTGTGATTACATTGGGCCCTGGATAATCACAGATAATTTTCTTCCAAGTCAGCTGTTAAGCAAACTTAACTCCATCTGCAGCCTTAATTCCCCCTTGCTGTGTAACACAGCATATTCATAGGTTCGGGGGATCAGGACAAGGACATCTTTGGTAATCCGCCTACAGTGAGCATCAATAATAACAGTCCCTGACAGTATTAGACTTTGCACATCACAAAGCCTGTTCCCATATATTGCCTTGTTTGATGCTCATTCACCTTTGTGTACTACAAAATGCAGCTGTTACTAGACCCATTTTAGAGATGAAGCTCAGAGAGCATGTAACCTCCCTTAGGGTAAAAGGTACTACTAAGCAACAGAGTTGGGACCAGAGCCCAGGTGTTTTGCTCCTGGCCAGGTGATCTTTATAAGCATTTAACCAGCTATGAATCCACCTAATGTCTTATCATCTAACATTCCCCATGTTGGTCACAAGAATATCATGAAAGACCTTGTCAGATACACTTTATGTCACTGCTCTGGTCTGCAAGTCAAGTAACATCAGAAAAGGAAATAAAGTTTATTTTTTTCAACATGCCCTGAGGGAACTCATGCTACTTCCTTGTGACAGCTGCTTTTTCTTTTCCTTTTCTTTTTTTTCCTTGAAGAATATGAAAATAACTAAAAAGCCAGTATCAGATGTTCTTACAGCTTGATGACCATTCTACTGGGTTGTAGATTCTGCAACTCACCTTTCATGCATTTGGATGAGATTCTCTTCAGGATTCCTCAAACCTGCTAGAAGCTGCATCCTCCCCATCATCGTCTGATGGAGCAGGGACATAACTGTTTCACAAAGTATAAAATCATCAAGGTTCAAGTCTATTGTCTATCTCTAGAAATGATGTCTTTCCTCTCCTTCAGTTTCTTCTCTGTGTCACTGTTTTTCACTTGCCATCTTGTTGACACCAATTTTAATTACCTTCTGCCTCTTGAAAAACTCCCCCTTCTTGGTTTCTGCTCCGTATTATTTCTTTCAAACTATTCTGGAAACCTTCAACCTATTCAATAAGCTCCTCCGTGGAGACACGTACTTAAAGTCTTTTTCTTTTCTCATCAAGTGGAGAGACCAGATTGCCTTCACAGCAAGCGAAATCGTGTGCTCGTGAGCCCCAGGTAGGAAGGCACAAACAGCTGCAGCAGCCGTACTGCTCCTGCATGTTGAGGTCGCTGGGCGAGGTAGGTTGTATCGTCCCGTTTCCTAGTGTTTGCTGCTGCTGTCCACCCCTTTCAGTATTTCTTTATCTTCATCACAACCTGATTGAGCTCCTTCCTCTCTGATGCAAATCTCTGAATCTGCGTTTTTTGTTGTTCTTTTGGTTTCTTTCTTTACTTTATTGCCCTTAAATGTGAGCACTTCCCAAAGTCCTACCCTCTTTTTTGTGTGTGTGTGGTCCCTGTCCAAGGTCTTGTCTCTTGTCATAATTTCTAGTACATTCCATGTACTGATAATTCCCAGTCTATATCTCCAAGCCTAATCTTTTTCCTTTGACCTGGTCCTGAACATTTAACTCCCCCAAAACTTCCCACTCTTGCCTGAATCTTAACATACCTAAGATGGAAAACTTGGCCAGTTCAAAATTCCATATCCTGAATTCAACCTCTTACAATTTTGTCAGAAAATCTTTAACATCTTTGTTTCCATTCTTTTCTTCTTACTTGTAATAATTTCTCCCCAAATATCACAGCTATTACTTTCTCCTTTACCTCCAAAATGCTTCCTCCATTTGGTCGTTTCACCTGCTGTCATCCTAGCTTAAAAACTTACTATATGCTGCATGACTGCAATAATCTAACTCAGTGATTCTCAACCCTGGTTGCACATTAGAATCACTTGGAAAAACTTAAAAAAATAATTTATATCTGGTCCCAACCTCAAAGATTCTGATTAAATTGGGCTGGGGTGGAGCCCTGACAGTGGCATTTTTTCTAAACTCCCCGAGTGATTCTACTATGCAGCTAGGCTTGAGAATCACGGAGCTCATGTTTAGTTTCTCCCCATCTTTCATCCATTTTGCCTATTAGGGTACGGTTCTCAAGGATTCCCTCTTCATACGCTCACCTACTCAAAGCTTTAATTTATTAACACCTCAGTGATCATTTTCAAACTCATTAGCTTAGCTTCTGCTACCCCCCATAATCTGACCCAAATCCACCCTATTAGCATGAAAGATGATCCTCGAATACATCATCTCTGGAATCTGCTTTGCAATTTCCTGCCTTTGTGCATTGTTGACACTCTTTCCCTGCACCCATTTCTTCCCTCTGAGAATATGTTCAACATTTCTATGTGTCCATCCCAAGCCTTTCTCTATTTAACCACCTGATCACATCCTTCCCTAAAATCCAAATCATCTCCAGCTTAAACCAACCTTGGACACTTTTCACATAGTCCAGTGGTTGAAGGATCAGGCTTTTTTGCATTAGACAGCACAAATTCAAATCCTAGTTTCTCTGCTTCCTGCTATGTGACTTTGGCATGTTGTGGAATCTCTCCGAGCTTTGTTTCTACATCTGTAAAGTGAGGGTGATAACAGAACCTACCTCCTAGAGTTGTTGAGTAGTTTAAATGGAATAATATATGGAAAATGTTTAGCATATAGCAAGTGCTAGATAAATGATAGCTACTTGGTTCTTTTTATTATCATTGTTTGTATACATGTACCATCTTCCCAAATAGATTGTAAGACACCAAAGTATAACACAGAGCCTTACAAAATCTTTTGTCTTCACAGTGTCTAGTGCTGTTCCTTGAACATAGTAAGTACTGAACAAGCTTGTTTAATGAGTAACTTGAGAAAAATATTTTAAATATATCAAATGAAATTTAAGTGACTGTGACCTCTAGCCTGACTGCATTGCCCTTTGGTTGTGGATGGACTTCATAGAATATTCTGATTAAAAACTAATCTTTTTATAGCATAGCTTTAGAAAAAGATGAAAAAACACCTTGAAGCCTTTTAAGACAGTTACAATTCCCTAGGTATAGCTCTAATGTCAGCTAAAGGCTGATGGTCCCCAAATCTTCTGTGATTCTGCTAAATATATTTGGTCTATCCTCCTAAAAATGAATGTTCCTATAATCCTAACAAAAATAGACCAGCTACACAAGGTGGAATTAATTCTTTTGAGGCCAATTTCCTGCTTTTTACTTATTCCTTGGCCAGGACAGCACTGGCAAGTGGTTCATTTCTTGTTTGAATACATCTATGATTAAACTTTGTGCAAATATATTTCCAATGAGATTATATGAAAAATACTCAGTTTGACTTCAGTATTTCCTGGGATCAACATACCAATTTCTTACTTTGTGAGGTATCAAGTCATAGAGAGTTCAGTTTAAGGTATTTCTCTTTTCCTGCTGGTGTTTTTTTAGGACTTTCTCTTCTTTTCTTATGCTGTTTTCTCCTAATCCATATAAGAAGTGCTAATTTTGAAACGCTAATCCAGAATCAATTTGCCCTTTAAGAAAATAAACATTGTAACAATTGACAGGGAAATTCTGCTCAAATACCAAGAGCAATCAAACCATACACACAGTTATGGACTGAATTGTGTCTCCTCCATTCATATGTTGAGGCCCTATCCCCCAATGTGACTGTGCTTGAAATGGGACCATTAAGGAGGTAATTAATATTAAATGAAGTCACGAGGGTGGGGCCCTTGTTCAACAGGACTGGTGTCCTAATAAGAAGAGGCAGAGAAACCAGAGATCTCACTTTCTCTCTACACAGGCAGAGAAAAGGCCAAGGGAAGACATAGCAAGAAGGCAGCTGTCAGCACCCAGGAAGAGGGTCCTCACTAGATCCAACTCTAATAGCACCTTGATCTTAGACTTCCAGCCTCCAGATCTGTGAGAAAATAAATTTCTATACTTTAAGCCACCCAGTCTATAGTATTTTGTCATGGCAGTCCTAGGAGACTAATACACACATCCACACACCAAATGGAAAATTTCAAAACCTGATTTTCTGAGAGAAAAATACTGGTTTTCTTCTCCTCTTCACTACCAGCGGTCACTACTATTGGCCTCTCTTGGCCTCCTTGACACTCTCCCTGTTATCCTAAGATTTTACCATCTGCCACAGTAAATTTTAACAAGCCCGTATATAAACTTTTCCTATTAAACCTAGAGTACAATGAAGGCCTGGCCATCTGTAGCCCTGGGGAAAGTTCTTCTGGACCACTGCATTTTTCCAGACCACTCACTGTTAACCCTATAAGCACTGGCTCCTTACCATCCTTGGGAGGATTTTTGAACTTTAAAATCTTCCTAAAAACACTGATACTTCCATGTCATCTTAAACATTAGGTGAAACTTACCATTTCTATCTCTTGTTTCTTCTGGGTCATTACTGTAAAGTGCTGATAATTAAGCTATAGATACATAGAGGTACATGTTGGAATTTTAATAGTAAACCCTTACACAGCACTTATATGTCAGTGAGTGTTTTAATCCATTTACATATATTAACCCATTTAATCCTCAAAGCCACAGGCACAAAGTGGGTACTACCATTGTCTCTGTTGTACAGACAGGATGACTGAAGCACAGAGAGGTCCTCAGGGCTGGTAAGGAGAGAAGATGGGCTTTGAAATGAGGCTGAGATGGCTCTAGAGCCGATGGATTTCAGCATCATTAATTTCCTGCCTCTACTGAAGACTGAGATGTGAAACTCAACAGAGACCAAATACCAGTCATAGCCCTAGGTCTAGCTGCTTGACAAATTCTTTGATTTCAGCTGTTCAGATTGTTGATTCCTTTTCATTGATGTCACACAAATCTTATGCAGGTGTAACAGCTTGTAGGTGGTGTAATGGAGCTAGATTTCTGCTAAAGACCTGAGTAACTCAAAAGCTGGAGCACCTTTCTGCCAGGAGGGGTTCACTGCCTCTGGAACCATTGTCTTCTGAGTTTTATGTGGATCCTTTCATCTGTCAGAGCATTAAAATTATTGTCTATAATTGCAGCACCCCTAATATGCTAGTATAGGTGTGCTGCAGAGTAGACAGTGCAGAACTTTAAACAAGCTGCACTGCCTGGCACCCAGATCTTGGTTTATAATACCATTCTCCAAAAGAAGAGCCAGGTTTCTGTGGAGAAATGACCGAGTCTAGGACTGAGGAAGGACATATATATGATGAACCTGAAGCATCTTGTAGTGCCAGAAAGTAAGAAAATGCTCCAACAAAACAAAACCCAAAAAACCCCACAATGATGGGGGTATGTCAAAGAGATACAGGAGACAGCCAAAAGAGCCACCAATGGCCAAAGCTGCAACAGTGGGAGCAAGAAAATGAAGAATTATTAGATTATTACCTGAAGAATGAAATAAATATCTATGAGTCTATACTCAGTGAATAAATAAATGAGGAAGAAGAGAATTTTCCTATACAGAAGAATTCCAAATAAATTATGCAAATTCTTCACGCTAGTGGAGGGGGAGCCTAACCCCCTACTTCTTAAGTATGAATTGTGCTTACTGTCCTCCTTCCAAAGAGTATACAGTATAGAAAGAGAGAAAAATAAAGAGAATCACTTTACGTTGGAGACACCTGACAAACACTACCTCAGCCAAGTGACAGATGAGTCATATGGATAGTGCCTGCTGTGGAGATGATGATGAGACTGGCCTCTGGGTCTTCTTCCCCAAAATATATTACCTGATTACCCCATTATAATCATGAGAAAAACATCAGATGAGTCCCAATGGACGGGCATCCTACAAAATACCTAACCTCAAAATTATCAAGATCATCAGAAAAAGGGACATCTGAGAAACTGTCACAGCCACGAGGAGCCTTAGGGGACATGACTACAAAAAGTGGTGGTATCCTGGATGGGATCTTGGAACAGAAAATGGGCATTATGTAAAAACTCAGGAAATCTGGGGCCGGCCCAGTGGCGCACTGCTACAGTGTGCCGCTTGGGAGCATGGCGGCACTCCCGCCAAGGGTTCGGAGCCCACATACAGACCAGCCGCTCACTGGCTGAGCGAGGTGCGGGCGCAACACCGAGGGTTGAGATCCCGTTGCCGGTCTGGTCTGGTATGGGCGCGACACTGAGGGTTGCAATCCGTTGCCAGTCATGAAAAAAGACAAAAAGGAAAAAAAAAAAAAAAACTCAGGAAATCTGAATAAAGTATGGGATTTGGGGCGTAATAGTGTATCAATATTGGTTCAATGACCAATCTACCATTCTAAGGTGAGGTATTGATAATAGAGGAAACCGGATGTAAGGTATAGATGAACTCTCTGTTCTAGCTTCGCAATAGCTCTATAAATCTAAATCTACTGTAAAATAAAATGTTTATTTTTTTTAAAGTCACTGCAGTACATCTACTGCCCAGGCAAGGTTCCTAGAGATGCATTTGTGTGGTCACCCTTGCACCAACTAGTGGTTCTTCGGATTCAGATGTAACCAGCCTTTTCGTGCTCCTCTCTTTTACTCTCCTATCAGTGTGCTATGACCAGGATGGACTCTGCCATCAAAGTTCCTGGAACCATGGCTCATACTTTATGTTTTTCTAGTTATTTGTTCTCAATACATGGGTACTTCAAAAAGTTCATGGAAAGATTCATAATATCTTTTAATTCTACTTCTCACAAACTTACTGAAGTACCTTTGTATTATGATGTAATTAGGTGCCTAGATCCAATAAGATTCATGTTTCTTATAACTATCCCCCACATCATTCTTTATTTGTGGGTCTGATATCACGACACCTTCCCTTCTGCTCAAACAAGATAACATGTGGGCATATGCTTATCAACTTTCACTTGTCCATAGATACTATGTGTAGCATACATTTTTGTTGGATATTATGCATATATATGCCTCATCATTTCCAAACATTTGAGCTCAAGATTATTTATTCCAAAGCACACATTGGTTTCTTTGTTGGTGTTAATCCTAGTCCTCTAAAATAGATGCCAATATTGGATGAACATATAAGGATTTTATTGGTAAAGTGAGAGTATATGGGAAGAAAATCAAAAACAGCTGGGAGAGCTATTAGACCACGATACAAGTCTGACCTCAAGTGAAGGAGAGACAAAAGATTGGGTGAAAGTAGATATTAGCTTGTACCCTGAAATCTATGTATAACATCAATAAAACCACTTAGAATGATGAAATATGTCTAATAACTTTAATTTATACAAAATTACAATATTTGCACATGTAAGAACTGTCAGCATGTTATTAGTCTGCTTAAAATGAGAGCGACTTCATTTTTTTAGCACCTAACTAGGAGTGAAACCTGCAGGTGTCACCAATGAAACCAAGGCAATCGGCATAAAACTGATCAGAAGCTCATCCGTGCTCAGAAATGCACTTCCTAAAACAGGAATTATTAACTGTTTGCTAAAATTCGATCTAATTTTCTACTGCTCTGTTTCAGTTTGAAATGCCAAGACCCACCTTTCAAAAATCAAATAAGAAATTTGGCCTTTTGAAAAGCTTTGCGTCATAGGAAGGAGTGTCCATATAACTTTTTTTATACTCATGTAATGGACAGCATTCTCACTCAGGCATGTTCACTAAGTGGTGCTGCCCCACAGTTTCCCATGCCACAGAATCCACAAAAAAGCTTGACAGCTTCTGATCATTATCTTTTCTCAGTCCTAGCATCATTCTGAGCAAATTACTCTATCACAATCCTACCCAACTCGGTAGTGACATACAGAGGGTCCTCACAGTTATGAGATGGGTCACAGATAATGCTTTAACAACAAAAAATGCTTATGTTTGTGATTTGCTTTTTCAGATAAAAAGCAGTTTAGATTCAATATCATCCCTTTGTAATTTAGAATTATGCCCATCATAGTGGAGAGTAGGAATGGCAAAGTGCATTAGCAAGTGACCTCACTGTTAGCAGGTCACACACACCCTGATAATTCAGAGGAATGTTATCAAAGTTCTTGCCTTTCACTTTGGGTTATATCTTGTGGAGGTCCACAATGCAATGTGTCTTGTCCCTGCTCACCTACTCAATAGCCATAGACACTGCTGTCTGAGTCTTGGGGACCTCCCCACATGGCTGCCTCCACATGATCATGGTAGGAAAACCTTCCCCTATGGATAGTGCTCTGTTTTCCTGCCACATCTCCACAGGCACTCAGAGAACTATTGCATTCCTCTTCTCTCCCCTCTAGCCAACACAGGTCAGCAGACACGTCCTTGTGTCTGCTTGCATTCGAGGGGTGTGTGTGTGTGTGTGTGTGTGTGTGTGTGTGTGTGTGTGTGTGTGTGTGTGTGAGAGAGAGACAGAGAGACAGAGAGACAGAGAGACAGAGAGACAGAGAGACAGAGATGGAGGGTAACAGATTGGATCTTTGTATAGAGCTGATGGTCCTCAGGCCCAACCTGGGTCTCCTCTGTGTTATGTTTAAAGAATCCCTGAGTCCTTCTCAGCCTTGAATTGCCTTATCGAATGCTGTCTCTTGTTGCTCCTAGCTATGGTAAGTGCTGCTCCCTAGGAGGAAAGGATCCTTCCTACCACGTGGAAATGAACGTTACTCTTTTGCAGATTCTAACGTGCTTTCTGAAAAGGTGAGAGGGAAGTGACAGGCCTCAGGAATTGTGCCTGGGAATGTCATCTATCACATATATCACAGAAAGAAATGTTTAAAAACTCATGTCCTAGGCCCCTATATTGAGATGCAAATGTTTCCTCCTTCTACACAGAGCGGAGCTCATCTGTGCTCTGAAGGGCTCCAGTATTGAGATGGGAGCACCTCATTCTTCCCTCTGCACCACACACATCTTTTATCTTCTCTTCAAAACTGGCTCTTTCTTTCCCCACCCGTGGAGAGCCCGTGCACTCTATGCTGTCCCTGTCACTGAGTATGATTTCTGTGCTGCATCTACCCTGACTGCAGCTGTCAGTGTTGCTGTTGATTTTTCTTGCAGAAGTTCCTCGTCTCTTGGTTTGTCTCTTTCTCATCACATGCTCTGCAACTCCTGGGCACCGCAGACCCCACGTCCAGTCAGAGCGCCTGTTCATTCTGTATAGCTAAGTAACCCAACGACAGTGCAACGGGGTCTCTGTCTTTTCTAGCTTTGTTTTCTGATGAAAAAGAGTGGATTTTATTGGCCACCCAAAATGTTTTCCTTCAAGCTTCTATGTCTGAAACAATTCCAAAAGCTTGAGGGTTACATTGTTATCTCCCTTTCTAGATCTGCCTTTCTGTCTGAAAATTCAAAAATGCTAACTTTTTCAGGTTGGGTATTGAAGATAGATAGGTATAATAGTGCTGCTGGAGACAGGAGCCATTAAGTCTTTATTGGCCATTGACATTATATCCTTGATGAGCATATCATACTAGCCTGGGCAAAGTGCAGAGCACAGAAGAAATGAGATGCAGGACAGGTAGGACTTTTTAGGGGGGGGAAGGTAGTCATAGCACTCAAAAATATTATTAACTAAATGAACAAATAAATAGGCTGTTTGAAGTGATTTAGAGTCAGAGACATTATTTTTTTTATTTTTATTTTTTTAATGGCTCGCCAGTATGTGGATCCCAACCTTGGTATTACAAGGTGGCAGTCTAACCAAATGAGCTAACTGGCCAGCCCTAGAGTCAGAGACATTATAATTCTTGATAAATTTTATATCAGAATAGTCTGCAAAGTACAAAATAGTCACAAGCTCCTTTGCTATGTAGTGACTGAAAAAATGATTCCAAAGTTATATAACATCAAATAACTTTGGTCCAAGAACAAATGACATTGTAGTACAGTTGGCTAATGATCACATACCTTGAAGACTAACAAGTTTGTAAAAAGGGCTAAGATAAAATTTTAGATAAATCGTGTGTTTATTTAGCCATCTGTCCCTGTGTCTTCCAGCCTGCATTGTTCTTACCATCATGGACTTGAGAAATGACCCTTGAGGTCCCTTCATATTTAAGATGTGATTCTAGGAAACATTTTATCAAGTCTGCTTGCAAGTTGCAAAGATCATTAGTTACTCCCCAACTAGAAGAATGATTTGATCTATGTTTAACCTCTACTCTCTGCCCCTGATCAGCCCTCCATGACTGTGCCGGAGAGTAGGGAATGGCCAAAAGGAAGCCATCAGGAAAGCAGGAAGAAGAAACAAACAAGATACCCATCAAGAGCGAAGTCAGGTCCACCTGTAACATTTGCAGGGCCTGGGGAAAGAGTAGAAATAAAAACCCCACTGCCTAACCCCTTCTACCCTGTTTTACCCTGCGCTATGCACCCCACCACCCCATTCTGTGCTGTGCTGTGAACAGCCTTTTGCATGTGCGTGGACACTCTAACATGCCCATGCAAGCTCTGTCTGCCATCACTGCCTCTACCCACTCTCTAGGCTTGTGCACGCCAGCAGTATTATCTACCCTAAGAAGAGAGACCTAATAAAGAAAGCCTGGCAAGAGGACTTCAAATGCCGGAACAATTGGGGCAGGGAACTCCATGGTTCCAGGTACTAGGAGTGTGGTGTACAACGAGAATCTAGGGCTCCAGTAGATTTTTCCTTCTAGCCCCTGGACTCCTTTCCCCAGGGAGAACAATGTAGCTAGAGAAAGGCCAGAGGAGGGCCCTCCCAAATGCATGCCCCAGGGCAGGGTCCCTTTTTGCCCAGGTCTTAGGTTTAGTTGACTATAGTCTTACTTGAAATAGAAAAGTGGAAATGTCATTCTTCAAACATCACCCTGGTCATGCCATGTATTAAGAAATATAATAATGGTGGCAACCACGTCATTTTTTGGCTAAGGCTCAGGGAGGTGAGATGACTTGTTCAAGGCTCCAGGGTTAATTAGTGAAAAAGTGAGGACTAGACTCTAAATCTCCAAGTTCCAGGTAATTTATTCACATGAGTAGTGCCCCACTTTTAGATTCTGAGCATTATTAGCCTGCTCTTATGTGATTCATATTATAAATAAATTCTTATCCACCTCTGACAAGTGCATAAGATTCTAACTTTCATAATTGAAGTTTCAAAGACAGAAAAGCCCTCTGGCTCCCTCAGAGTAGAAAGCACTCTCAGGTATAATTCCAATTTGTGTTTATAATGTATGTTTCATTAGGGGACCTGAATGAACTTTTGAAAATTGATCTGATGACTGGTATTATTCCTGTTTTATACACTGGGAAACAATGACCCAGACAAGTTAGGTGAATTGTCAAGGGTCGGCCAGAATGTCAATCACTGAGAAAGAGACAGAATTAAATCTCTAATCCCAACCTCACCTCTGTGCATTTTGCCTTCCCCATCCATCCCCTAATCGCTTGTCAGATTTAGAATAACATGGATCTTCATTAAATGGGATTCTAGTTTAAGAGCTCTACTTTGAACCTTCCCAAAATGCAAACGGTAGGTGTCCAGTCTTCAGGTTTCCTATTTTAATAGCCTTGTTTGGTTTTATTGAGAGCATAACTGGGCTTTAATCTGTCACTTACTCTTCTCTTTAGTTGTTTTAAAGTTATTTCTGTACTTCCAGAGATCTTTGTCCTGCTTATTCCTACACAGATGGAAAAATGGCTATCAACTGCCAAGTGAGACAGGACCCACGCTGAGATGTTTACACTCTACCTGCTCAGAATCCCTAACTCAACCACCTGACTACCTACTGGACAAAAGAAACCAATACATAAATTCATTGCCTAAGTCATTTACTTCCTACTTTTGCACAGTGGGTCATACAGAATGTGTGGCCTTTGGTTGACCACAGGAGGTCAGCATCTATTGATCTGATGTCCTTCAAATGCCCTCTAGTGGTTGAAGGCCCACATGGGCTCCACTCTCCTGTGAGACACAAGAGCTCTGAATAAGAAGAGCAGCTACCCATTGAACACGTGTATCTAAAGGATCCATGTGCATACTAAATAATTTAGCCCTTTCCTTTGCTCCTTTGGTCCATTAAGCTAGCTCCTCATTAGCAGATACAGGGCCTGTATTCACTGTGCTGCAGCCTTCAGAATAACTACTTTTGAGCACCTGCTTTATGGCACACACTGTTATGAGTGCATCGTATACATAATCTTTGTATTAGTTTCCTGGGGGAACTTAAAGTACCACAAGCTGTATAGCTTAAGAACACAGAAATTTATTCTCTTACAGTTCTGGAAGCTAAAAGTCTAAAATCAAGGTGTTGGCCGGGCCAGGCTCTCTCTGGCGGCTCTAGAGGAGAATCCTTCCTTTCCTATTCCAGCTTCTGGTGACTCTAGGCTTGTGGCTGCATAAATCCAGTCTCTGCCTCCAAGTTGTCTTCCCTCTGTGTCTACGTCTTTACATGGCGTTTTCCTCTGTGTATATGTCTGTGTCCAACTTTCCCTCTTAAGGACACCAGTCATATTGAATTAGAGTCCATCCTAATGACCACTTCTAAATTTGGCCACATCTGCAAAGACCGTATTTCCAAACAAGGTCAGATTCACAGCGACTGGTGGTGAGGACCCCTCATGATCTCACGACAATCCTTTGTGGTAGGTAGTGTTGTCCCATTTCAGATGAAGAAATCGAGACATGGAAAGGTGAACTTTGTGCCCCAATGTAAAACAGCCAGCAAGCTGTAGTGCAGCATGGTTGAGTCCAAAGGCCAGCTCTGCTGCTTTGTCCTTGCAACAGCTAGGAAAAGAACTGCACTGATAGCTGCCAGAGGCCTGGTGACTTGGGGTGCTGTTCTGACATCAAGTGAGAAACCTAAAAAGGAAATGTCAAGGAATAGAAAGAACATTCTTGTGACACAGAATTACATATGAAAAACTAAGTGCTAGCATTTGCTCATTCTTACCAAGTGCCAGGCACTCTTCTCAGACTTTCACATGTTTTAAGTCCATTAACTTCATGGTGACACTGACAGAGGTACTCTTATTATACCCGTTTTACAAATGAGGAAACTGAAGCAGAGTGGTCATGTGAACTGCCCCAAATCTCACTGCTGGAGCATGGCTGAGCCAGGATTCAAATTCAGGCAGTCTGATACCAGAGTCTACCTATCATAATGCCTGGACTGGAGTTTCCTGACATTCTCTTTGCCCAGTTCCCTATAGAATTATTTCATAGGAGTTAGTTTTGTCTCCTAAAATGTAAGCTTAAAAAATATAATTTTGTCGAGAGCAGAACAGATACCTTAAACTACTATGTTCTCTTCACAACTTTGGGTGCAGTGATGGTCGTAACTGTAGATTCTGGAAGAAACTGAGCTCTGAGGTGCAACCAGATAAAGCTAAGTGCTACAGCATCAGCTGAGTATCCCGGCAAAAGGCCCTTCCCACTTTACAATCCACCAGTGAAACTTCCTGTACACCTTAGAAATAAGTGCAAACCCAGGAGTGGAAGAAACTCACAGCAGCACCCCTTTAAAAAGGTTTGGTTAAACTTGACAGATCTGGATAAATCCACCACTGGGAAGTCCTTTCTCCCTAATAAAATCCTCCAAAGAGATGTTCAGCTGCTCTGCTCCAAGGTTTGTGTCTAGAGGGGAGGGATCAACTCCCTTATTTAATACCACCTCTTGCACGAGCTGCAAATCATAGATCTAACACGACAACTAACTCAACTAACTCTTACAAGGGGCCTGAAACTCATGTGAAAAGAGTGCCAAAAGAGGTGAGATGCTGCAGATATAGCCCTTGCTATTCTATTCTAATTAATCTAAGAAGAAATTCTGCCAGTCCCGTTTTGGAGGTCTTAGAAGTCACACTGTTCGAGTCTTCCACTGGGCTGCCTCGGGCCTTGGAAAACAGCCAGCTCCTCTCTAGGCTAGAGTGTGTATGCAACCTCAACCCTGGGCACCCGTGGAAGAAGAGAATGCCCTGCACAGCGCTGTATGTGGATGTGTAAATTACAGCAGATGATGAGCTTAGCAATTATGTTCTTTGCATACATAAGCAGGAACAACAGCTCCCAAACTGCCAATATCCTTCTCAATTCTCACAGAATGACTATGTGTCACACGGTCACGCAGCAGGAGGCCTGGAAATGAGATGAAGAAATGGCTCAGTATGAAGTTTCAATTTTGGAGAAGCACCCCTCCTGTGGTCACAAACAAGCAGACAAGAAAAGCTTCAGAAGGTGTGATGGCCTGGCTGCACATCCCAGCCCTCCAGAGTGTGGAGATGGTACGCTTCAGAGGAAGCAGGAGGAAGGGGGAATGGGGCAGTGGCCCAGGACCTGCCACAGCTGTGTGAAGATCTGGATGAGCCAGGGGATGCTGCTAACTAGTCGGGAACTGAGTGCAAGGCTTTATTGAAACAGTTGAAGCTGCATTGCAAATCCAAATGCCTGCATGGGTCAGGCAGGTAGCATAAAGGAGAAAAGTGGGTCTGATGAGAACCCTGGACACTCAAGACAGTGGCTGTGTCCCAGGGCCCCATCTATAGAGTGGCTGTACTACATCTCGGGCAATTGTTGCCAAGCAGGAAGAGCTAACTCTTCCAATTCTTTAGGAAAAGCTGAAAATCCTTGTGTGTGTGTGTGTGTGTGTGTGTGATCCCCCAGGCCCTATATGTTCTTGGCTTTCTCACAGTATGGTGGTCTCAACAAGTTGCACATTTTATGGCAACTTGCTTCTAAGTGACAGAAGATAGAAGCTTCCAGGCCAATTAAGGACCATGCTTGGATTGGTCACAACATCAGTTTTATCCTATTCTGTTGGTCAAAGCAGTCATAGTGCCTCCTTAGTCCCATAGAGGTAGAGAAACCAACTCAGTGTTTTGATGGAGAGTGGCAAGGCCATATCGCCCCAGAGCATGTGGATAAGAGATGAGTTTGCATGTATATTTGGAAAATGCATTCTGCCCCAAGGTCAAATAGAATGCTTGTGGAGTGAAAGTGACCTGAAGCCCAACAGGTTGCAATCTTTGAGTTAAACAGTGTTTAGTGGAATATTATCATGGTTAAGAGTATGTATTCTGAGCCAGACTGCCTACAAATCCTGACTCTACCACTTACTATCTGAGGTTTCTCAGGCAATGTAACTTCTCCAGGCTTCAGTTTCTTCTTCTGGGGTAATAATATTATTGTACCTATCTCATGGAGATTTTGTGAGACTAAAGTAGTTAATACTTTTAAAGTGATTAGAACAGAGCTTTGCACAGAATAACTGCTCTATGAGTAAAAGACCATGTATTTCTCTGCTAGGGCTGCCATAAGAAAGTACTACAAACTGGGTGGCTTAAACAATGGAGATTTCCTTTCTCATAGTTCTAGAGGCCAGAAGTCCAAAGGGTTTGTTCTTTCTGAGAGCTATGAGGGCAGGATCTGTCCCAGGCCTCTCTCCTTAGCTTGTAGATGGGCATTTTCTCCCTGTATATCTTTACACCACCTTCCCTCTCTATATGTGCCTGTCTCTGTGGCCAAATTTCTCCTTTTTATAAGGAAATCAGTCATATTGGATTAGAGCCCACCAAAATAATCTCATTTTAACTTGATTACCTCTGTAAAGATCCTATCTACAAATAAGGTCATATTCTGAAGTACTGAAGGTTAAGACTTCAATGTATCTATCTATCTATCTATCTATCTAGAGGGACACAATCCAACCCATAACAGACAGTGTTGATTCATTCATGCAATAGATATTTCTGCTGTGGCTATCAGACACATACAGCACAGTCCTACACAGTAGAGAGATGCATGTTTACATATCAATATTTATACCTATCTTTTTTGTTCTCAAAGAGCTGGGAGAGACAGCACACAGAAAACATTTACAAGCAGTTTAAAGTATAAATGATCAATACCAAATGAACGATAAAGACAGGAAATATGCACACTGGTGAAATTTAGAAGTGAAAGATCCTGTATCTGATGCCCCCAAAGTGAGATCTGTAATCTGGACATAACTAGGCTTGAGCAGAAGGCTTCTGATGCCTGGCTTTTCTTGACCACCCTTGGCTGTCTGACTTTCTAGATCTAACGTGGGTATCACCTGACTTCGCCAGAATTCAAGCTTGGCTCCAGGACAACTCTCAGAGGCTTCTTGCGAAGAGTGGTTACTGAGCCCACAGTCTGACCCCAACACTGCCTTCTGGACTACAGAGACACTTTTACACCTCATCACACTTCCCCAGATGTGAACCTCAGCCCTGTTCTGCTGAGTTTCACTTATTTGTGAAACTCAGAAATAGCAGTGCTCAGGCAAGACTGTGCAGATGAGAGGTAATCCTAAGTAGGTCCTAGAGATTGTGGAAGAGTCCTTCAGAAACAGAGGCTGGAAATGAGACCCCAGTTTGAGGAGGCATGTGGGTGAGCTCTCAGAAGCAGGGTGGTGCACACTCGGGGGTATGGAGAAGTGTGCTTGGCTGGCTGAGAGAAGGCTTTGTTTAGGAGCAGAGTAAGGGGTAAGAATAGAAGAGAATGGTCTGTCCGACTCCTGGATGGCAAAATCTGGCCTTACTCTTTTATAATTTCTCTTACACTAATTCTCTGCCTCCTTATCTTCCCTCCTCCACTTGCCCCTCATGCACACCCCAACAACGACTAATATAGAGACATTGCATATGATCAGTCCTGAGTAACAAGAATCGTAGCTAAAGGCTGAGCAACTTAAGCCAGGTGCTATGGTCTGAATGTTTGTGTCCTCTCGAAAATTCATATGTTGAAGTTTAATCTCCAGTGTGATGGTATTTGGAAGTGGGACCTCTAGCAGGTGACTAGGGTATGAGAGTGGAGCCCTCATGATGAAATTAGTGCCCTTACAAAAAGATTCAAGAGAGCTTGCTTCCTCTCTCTGCGTGAGGACACAGCAAGACAATAGCCAACTGCAAGCCAGGAATAGGGCCCTCCCCAGAACCTGACCATGCTGATCTCAGAATTCCCAGTCCCCAGAGCTGTGAGAAATAAATTTCTGTTGTTTAAGTCCTGCAGTGTATGGAAATGTGTCATAGCAGCTTGAGCCAGCCAAGACACTGAGAATAACTACTCTATGCATGAGTCACCGTGTACCTCTGGGTGACTGGGAAGAGGTCTCCAGAATCGTAGGAAGAGTGTCTCCTTTTCTTCCGTTAGATGTTGTGATGTCTACTTAACAGAATGCTAAGATTAGGCCACCCCTGCCTCGGTTGTGAATAAGCTACCAGTAGGATACAGAGCAGATATGCAGTGAAAGTGAGCTGAACACTTTATCCTGTCTTCTAATTCCACGACTTCTTAATCATTAAGCTTCCAGAGAGTGTCAGTCTCCAGGGAACACCTTGCCCCCATGACCTCTAAAGGCAAAATAAGAACACAATGGCAGAGTGGCTACAAGCTTGGACCCCAAATCACACTGTCTGAGTCCAAATTCTGGGTCCGCGTCTTACCACCTGTGGGACCTTAAGTAAATTACTTAACTTTCAATGCCTCTGTTTCCGCATCCATAAAATGGAGAAATGATTGTGAATTAGTAGATGGAGATCACTTAGAATGCTGTACATGCATGTAAGTAGCACTATGTAAATATTAGCTCTCTTAATATTGGCTGTAGGAATGTGTAAAATATATACAGGTTAGTGCAAGGTTGAAAAGCCCAAGAATCTGAGAACATTGTAGGAAGAGGAGCCTCCAACCATGCAGAAAGCCAGGACTAAGAATACAGAGTAATCAGTTTCTCATTTAATTTCCTCAAAAGAATCCATTTTAGAGTGCCACACAGATGGAATGGTATCTGACCTGATCTATAAGAAAGAAAAGAATCTAGGATTTAGCAGGGGGATGGCCAAGACAAGGACCCCAACTTTAAGAGCTGTAAGATTCCAGGCGTGAATCAGTGAGAAGCAAGCTCCTCTGACCATCAAATCCTGTTTTTATCTCCCTCCACGTCTGAGCCCACCTCTACCCTTTCCAAAAATAGTAACATCATCAGAGCTTATAGTGAATAGGCTCATGGAATACAGCTGTGAAAACTTTCAACACCTGAGCATTACCTTCCTTCTATTGCCTCTCCATCTTGAATTAGATTTAACATAGATCTATGGATTTAAAATATCCATATATCTCTGTGTATATTCTATTTACACGTATAAAAATATACCGACATACATGCACACACATATACTACGCTGGGTGTGTTTCTTAACACCGTCGTTACTTGTCCAGACTGCATCTCTTGCCCTCCCAAGAGATGCTTTAAAAAAAAAAAAAATCAAAACTATAATTAGTTCTGCTGAGAGTTTGACATAGTCTAGGATTACTGATTACCTAGATCTTAAATCAAGCCATGGAAAGAAGATATTGAGATAATGTACATCATGTTCAAAATAAAATAAACAAATTTAAATCCACCAATAAAACTTTATTTTCCAAATCCTTAGAATTGGGTTGGGAGTACTTTAGAAACTGTTATCTAGGGAACAAAGGAAGTCAGAGCTAGACAGGGCAACACGGTAGCCCAGCATTACAGGGTGTGTGGAAAAGGGCATAGTTTCAACCTTCTATAGAACTCATTTGGCCCTTAGCCTCTCATTTCTTTTCAACACCACTGCAGACATGAGGAAAAGATCTTGGCTTAAGTTGCATGTGAAAATGAGTTTGTAGGTTTCAACCTGGCTCTTGTGGCTGAGCGTAGCACTGCATAATTTGACATGATTTGGCCTGATCGACAGTGGGAGGCAGACTGCAAGATCTCATAGGTCAGGACAGACAAGGGGCTTAGCAGAAGGGCCCAAGAGCATATGGAGGAGCAGCCTGCACTGGACGATGCCTTCCTCACAGATGAAACGGAGCAGGCATCCCATAAGCTCACCTGAGAGGCCTTGTGTTTTCTGTAGAGCAACCAAGGGAAAAGCACACATCAGCAGGTCAAATGAGGTCTTTAATGCCTAACCAAACTCGAGCAGAGGGAGAACCTACCAGGGAGAAAAAGCCCACAGAAAGCTGAATCTTCATGTGCCGTCTGTTCACAGGCCCAAAACCACGAGAGTTCTGACAGCCCCAAAGATCCTGTTCACAAGCACCTTTCACCGCCAGCCCGTCTTCATTCTGATTGGAGCCATCTGTGAAGCCCCATCCTTACTTTCTCCAACCCGTCACTCATCTCCAAAAGCCTGATGATTTTTAGGGTAGATTGAATTTATTGACAGACATCCTTGACTCTGAGCTTTCCAAAGTTGTCATCATTTGACAGATACTGCGTACTCAATTAGCAGATGTCATTGAGAACCTGTCCTCTGAATTCAATCATGTCTCACGTTTCTTCATCATGACCATGTGCTCTGGAAGGTGACCTTATGCCTGGCTCAAGAGTAAACCTTGACTAGTGTAAGGCACCCTTGTTATTGCCATTCTCCTGGCCAGCTATTTCTTTGGGGGAATGGAGAGCAGCCAACCACGGGAGCAGGTTAGTAAGTTCTGCATCTTCTTTGGAGAATTTTGAAACAATAACACTGGCTAAAAGTCAGTCTGCTTTTCATTGTCACCATGCACCAACAATCCTAAGCAATGCCGGTGATAAAATACTCTCCCCACGGGGCAGACAAGTGCCGCATCCTACTCTCCCCACTTGCTACCCAACCCCACTTTCTCACTGACGGCACCCAGCCTGAAGCTGGCATGGAGGTGGGGAGAAAAGAAAATTATGTGTTAAATCAAGTTCAGGGTTTTGGATAATATCCTCTATTCAACATTCTTACTATCAAATCTAGATTGTGTTTGCATCTTAACGTGAGTGTAGGCTGAGCTACTAAGAGTGAGTAGAAGTTTGCAAACCTACTGAAGTTTTCATCTAGAGACTGGCAAAAATTACTCATGCTAAAGAAGTTCCAAAGCGGGCAGAGAGGTTAAAGGCAAAAATAGTTGCATTTTGATTGCCCGTGAATTGTGCTTGTTCGAGGTCATGGCTTGTGAAATCACACACAACCATCCTGCAACAATAAGGGCAATCAGCCCAAGGAAAAGCCAACACACTGAGAATGGCCAAGGAGAAAGAAAGAACAACTTGAGGTTTCAATGATGCTGTTGAGCTACTGGATATATCAACGCCAAAGCTTCCATATCATGGGAATCTTGCTAGGTGAGATAATGAATATCCCTTATTGTGTAAGCCATTTGGAGTTGTTTTTTATGTTTTTTGTAGTAAAAGACATTCAGCTAGACATGTTAAAAAAAATAAGTTGCTTGCCATCAAGAAGTTTAGAACTTGGGCTGACCCCGTGGCGCACTCGGGAGAGTGTGGCGCTGGGAGTACAGAGGCGCTCCTGGGTTCGGATCCTATATAGGGATGGCCGGTGCACTCACTAGCTGAGCGTGGTGCGGGCGACACCACACCAAGGGTTGCGTTCCCCTTACCGGTCACAAAAAAAAAAAAAAAAAAAAAAAAA
>NW_007727796.1:113817-134912 GCF_000696425.1 Galeopterus variegatus
GGTTCGGATCCTATATAGGGATGGCGGGTGTGCTCACTGGCTGAGCGTGGTGCGGACAACACCAAGCCAAGGGTTGCGTTCCCCTTACCGGTCAAAAAAAAAAAAAAAAAAAAAAAAAGAACTTAAGTCAGGTATGGACAGACAGAAGTGTTTTCTGGGGTGAATTTCACACTCAAGTATTGATAGCAGCCATTTATTGTACAGGCAGGAAACATTTGGAGCTGTCAACCCTACTGAACAGAAGCTCTTTGAAGAAGGTTAAGAAACGTTCCTTCCCATATATAAGCACATTGTATTTGTTTTACCTCGCTGTGTCAGTGTAAATAAAAATCAGAATTTCCAACCCAGAATGAACTTCAGGGCCACATCATCAGTCAGTGAATAGGCAAATGCAAGAGACACCCTGTCCCTCCTCACGTAACATTTTTTTCACTTCCTTCTCCTCATCCTGTTTACTCTCAAGTGAGCTGTCAATCATACGAGTTCCACAAACTCCTATGCACAATCTGCGGACTCCCAGGACTGTGCTAACCACTGAGTCAGATATCTAGCTAAGTCGGTGTACCAGAAGCTCCTGAAGAGGAGGAAATTGAGCTTCAAATTGGCTACGTGGAATTCAATACAAGTTCAGCCCAACTTGGAAGTTCATGATCTTTCCACCTGGCTACTCAGCTTCTTAGGAGCATAGAGACATAAGACTTGGTTTCTCCTTCATTGTGCTCATAGCCAAAAACCTGTACAATGTGGGGAAAATGGAAAAAAAGAAAGAAAATAGGTGATAAGTATTGCTTAGATATACTGGAAGATAAAGACACTGAATACCCACAAGGGGATGGTAAGCACAGGTGATAATAGAAAAACTTATATTTTGTCCCTGAGCAAATGCTTCTGGATTTAAGCATCTATAGCCTAATCTAGTATTTCAACTTCATTTTAATGAAATAGTAATGCATATGTCTTTGACCTCCTTATGCGTCTGTTTCAAAGGGTCATTTTATAGTAAGCCCCACAAACAGAGCTCCCTTGAGGTTCTCATTTTTTCCTTTTAGTGACATTTTCATTTTGGTGGAAGTAAATTCTCATGGAAGAATTTTATTTTTAGGCTGATTGTCTGAATGTGGATTACACAGGATTAATTTCTTTTTTAGTTTCTGAGTATACTTTCTACCGATGATCTTTTTGTGTGTATGTGTGTGTGATAAGTACAATTAACATAAGATCTATCTTTTTGGCAAATTTTTAAGTACACATTACAGTAGTGTCAACTATGGGCTCTATGCTGTATAGTAGATCTCTCGGACTTATTTATCTTGCATAATATCCAGGATTCTTAGGAGTCCTCTTCTTCTTGCCAGAGAACACTTGTACTGAGAGGAAAAACCGTGGCAGGAATTTGAAGTTCTTCTCATTTCATTGGCTGGCATATGGATATAAATAAAAATTTGGTAGGGAGATAAAGGAAGACATTTTCTATTATCTAGGCTACCCAATAGTTATTCTTTATTTTGATTTTCTTCTCTTTTTTTTGCCACAAAACAAGTCTTCATGCATTTAAAAAGACTAAGAACACAGATAATATGTTCTCTGACCACAATAACAGAAGGAAATTCAGAAAATTTGCAAATGTGTGGAAATTAAACAACACTCTTCTAAATAAGCAATGGGTAAGAAGAAAAATCACAGGGAAATTAGAGTACTTTGTGACAGAAATCAAAGCACAGCATATCACAATTTCTAGGATGCAGGGCTCATGCAGTGCTTAAAGGAAAATTTATACTTGTAAACACCTGTGTTAAAAATAAGAAAAATCTCAAATCAGTAATGAAACTTCTACCTTAAGGAAATAGAAAAAGAAGAGCAAGCTAAACCAAAAGCCAATATAAGTAGGAAATAACAAAGATTATAACAGAAATATATGAAATAGGGAAGTAAAAACAATAGAGAAAATCAACAAAATCAAAAGTTGGTTCTTTAAAGAGATCAGCAAAATTTGCAAACCTTTATCTAGACTGACAAAGAAAAAAGAAGACCAAAATTACTAAAATTAGAAATAAAGCAGGGGCATTACTACATTGTCATTATGGGTTTTTGTGGTGGTAAGATTACGTTTTTTCTCTGTCTTATTTGGATTTTTGTTCTATCAGTGGGTTTTGTTCCTTCTTGTTTATCTGTGGTAGTGATTATCGTTTTTCCAATTCCAGATGCAGGACTTCCTTGAGGATTTCTCATAGGGTTGGTCATGTGGTGGTGAACTCCTGCAGCCTCTGTTTGTCTGGAAAATACACTGCTTTTCCCTCATTTCTGAAGGACAGCCTTGCTGGGTATAGCATTCTTGGCTGACATGTTTTGTTTTGTAATATTTTGAATATATCATCCCAGTTTCTTCTGGCCGGCAGAGGTTCTGTTGAGAAGTCTGCTGTTAGTCTGATAGGTGCTTCCTTATAGGTGACTTGATGCTTTTCTCTTGCTTCTTTTAACATTCTCTCTTTATCTTTGAGCCTTGCCACTTTGACTATAATGTGTCTTGGAGATGATCTTTGTGGGTTGAATCTGTTTGGAGACCTTTGAGCCTCCTGGAACTGAAGGTGTGAGTCTCTCCCAATACCTGGGAAATTTTCTGTTATTATTTCATTGGCTAGGTTTTCCATGCCTTTTCTTTTCTCCTCCTCTTCTGAAACATCCATGATTCAAATGTTTGTGCACTTAAGGCTGTCTGCTAGCTCTCTTAGATTTTCTTCATTTTTCGAAATTCTTTTTTCCTTTTTTTTTTTTGTCCACCTGGGTTATTTTGAAATGACTATCTTCAAGATCAGAAATTCTTTCTTCTGCTTGTTCTAGCCTATTGCTTAATCTCTTGGATGTGTTTTTTTTTTTTTTTTTGTTGAGTGAATCTTTCATTTCCATGAGTTCTGCTACATTCTTTCTCAAGTACTAATCTCTTTGTAAATTTCCTCCTTCATATCCTGGATTTTTTTTTCTTCTCATTTCATTATGGTGTCTAACTGAGTCTTCTCCTATCTCAACAAGTTTCCTTAAGATTGTTGCTTGGAATTCCTTTCCAGTCATTTTAAAGGTTTCCTGCGCTATAGAGTCTGGTTTTTGAAAATTTCTGTATTATTTTGGTGGTGTAATATTTTCTTGGGTTTTCATATTTCCGGTATCTCTATGTTGCTGTCTGGTCATCTGGCAGAGCAGTTGCTTCTTCTATTACTCTGGAGTGGGCTTTGAGGAGAGAGACATCCTCCTCTTTTTCTGGTCTCTGCTGGTGACTCTCCTTGCGTCAATGTAGTTGAGTGTTTGGGTGGCTTCCTGCACTGTAGCTGTGGCTGCTGCTGTGGTGTCTGCTGCTTTTGCAGCAGCTGTGGCTGTGGCTGTGGTTGTGGTGAGCCACCCATGCAGAATTTGTGTTTTCAGCACACTCTCTTATTTGCCTTCAGGTGGAGGGGGCTACCCTCAGCCCTGCCTTAGGACCCCAGGTATGCTCTCTTGCCCGCTTCCCTAGTTATTCTTTTTTCATGTTTCCAGCATATGGGGGTACTTCAAAAAGTTTGTGGAAAAATTAAGTTAAAAGATAATATGAAATTTTTCATGCACTCTTTGAAGATTTCTTGTATATATGTTCAAGAGTTGTCTGTGCTTAGAACAATTTTTATCCATTCTTCTCAAAAGACAGATTTGTATTCACCTGTGTTTGTTGCTCTTCACAGAATCAAAGAATCTCAGAGTTTAGAAGGATCATGAGAAATTTTCCCAGACTCCAGATAAATACCTAGCTATCTTCTACAAATACCCCCAATCTTTGCTTGAAAAGTTTCAGTTACTAAGGTAGCCTTTGGGGCAGGGAACGGAGAATACTCTAATAATTAGAAACAACTTTTTTGTTTGCTTTTGCACTTTAGCAGTTGGGCCCACTCTGCCCTTTTTTTCATGGCAGGTCTTCAGATACTAAAAGATAAATCTCATGTCTTTTTCTCAGTCTTCTCTTTCCCAAGATAAACACATTTTGTTAGAAAAAACACTTTCTTTCTCTGCCACGTTTCTGGCTCATAAAAATAGAAATTTTCACCTTCCAGAAGTATTGGGAAGGAATGTTTCACTTGTTCCCAGCCTCAGGAGCACCTTCTCTAGCTGGGGAGATCGATAAGAGTTCTGAACATGTGAGGCCAACCCCCTTGATCAGCCATCTTTTTGCCTAATCTACTGGAGAGTGGAATGTGTTCATCTCTGCTCCTGCTTCTGCATGGTTGGAAGGCATGGTCAGGGCCCAATGCTGCCCTCTACAGACAGAGTTAGAGAACCTTCTCTGTCCTTGCTGTCTGTGTTCAACAGGTACAAGGCAGGCCACAAATGCTCCTTGAGATGGGCTGAGTCAGTGTCTCTCTTGCAATTTTTATCCTTGCAAGCATAGCTCCCAAAATCTAGATGCTGCAGGTCCAAGCACATCTGTGAATCCAGTTTTGCCAACAATGAAGATGATAGTTTGGGCTCTTCTGTTTGTATTTCTCAATTGCTTCCAAACTTGAATGGGAAAAGAATGCAATTATTACCCCAGAGGAAAACCCCCTAATATATTGCTATATACTACATATGTCATGATTTCTAGTCTTTTGAATATTCTCAGGTGTGTCAAAGTTCTGTCAAAGCATGGTTGCCAGATCCAAACAAAATAATGGAGTGTGGACTGACAGTATAGAATGTTCCCTGTGTTCTGGACACTAAAGCTCAGTAACAACCAAATACCTGAGTCATAGTCACCTCAACCACGCAGAGCCTGGGTACTTTATAAAGATGTTATATTTTACTTGACTAGAGTCTACCACAGAAAACTAGGAAAATGGCTCTTCTGGAAACCCTGGCTACTACCACCAGCTCCCTCCCTGTCCCATCTCTTTCAAACAGGTCCCTCCTTTACTTCTGAAAGCCAGGCATTAACAGGTCTTTGGTTCCCCATGAATAAGACCATCCACTAATGAAAGTCACACAAGGCAAGGAGAAGACCATGACATTCTGTCATCTCCATTTCTTGGGAGCTGGCCCTAAGATTCTTTCTGATTCCAGAGGGTTGGAGGAAGATGTTTCATTTCGTTTCCAAGCCACAGAAAACTGGAGCTGTGAGGAAGCTTTCAATCCTGTGTGTTATCAGTCTCATCTCTGTGTTTTCTGAGATCACTGTGCCATCATGCAAGGGCAGCCACCCATATTCACGAAGCTGGTCTCTTCTGTTACTCACTTGATTGAGATGTGTTTTGTGGAATACCTCAGCCTCAGAATGGATTCCTTTAATAAGACAAAAAAAAAAAAAAATTGACAAAAAAGTGTGGGGTCAGAGAAAAGGAATCGGTCCCTTTAATAAATGAAAACAGTGTGATTTATAAAATCCCCAAGGTCTAGATGGAGAGTGCTCATGTGCAGAGGGGACCCTCATCTGATTTGGTGTCCTCCCTCCATTTTCCCTGCTTCTAGAGTCTTCCACACTGCTCCTCCCTGCTACTACCACAGTCAGCTCCAGGGGTACATGTGCCCCCTTTTCAAAATTGTCCTGGTTTGGTTTTCCTCCAAAGTAGAATCTGGGGCAAGAGCTTAGGTGTGGTTATTTTATTTGAGAGGCAATTCCAGAAAACATAGATGAAGGATTAGGAAGTGAGACACGGAAGGGAGAAAAGCCAATAAAGGATGTGTTAATTAGTGAGTTACTGCTGGAGTTGCCTTGAGCTCAGTCCTACTGGATATCCTCTAGAAAACTGGGAAACGCCCTCTGAATTTACCCACCAGAGTCAGAGGAGTCTGGGACATTTATCCACTGACTCCCATCCCTGCTGGCCCGGGGTTATCTCTGGAGGAAATAAATCCTCTGGCCACCCAGGCTGTACCTATTTGAGTGGAGCAAGCTCCTTTGATGTCAGAGAAAGGCCCCATCAGAGAAAAATGCAGAAGAGGCATCTGTTACATGAAGATGTGACGGGTGCCAGACACTGTCTCCTCTGACAGCAGGTCCACTCAGGCGGGTCTAGCAGATATGGGGTGGAGTGTCCATGGTATCTGCTGTAAAACTCCAGGAGCCCATGCATAAGGGCTTGCTTTCCATTAGCCTGCATGAAAGAGGCTACTAGTAAAAAGAGGCTGCTATTCACAATATTAAGAATGAATAAGAAAAAAAGGAAATGAAAACAAATTATACAAAGAAACAAACCAGACCAGATCCTGAAATTCAGGTCACTGATCCCCAGCGACTGCATACTGTCTTCAAGGATAATACATTTTCTTTTTCTTTCTTTTTCCAGTTGTTAAAAATACAAATATTCTCTTTAATTGGCATTAACTACTTCCTAGAATTAATAACATTGTTATTACTGACAGTGCATTTCTTTTTTGTTAAATGCATTGATTATACATATTTGCAGGCTACCGAATTACATTTCAATACATGTGTACAATGTGTGATGATCACATCAGGGTAGTTATATTCATCATTGCAAAACTTAATCATTTCTTTGTGATAAGGACATTCAATCTCCTCTTTTCTAGACTTTTGATAACATGCGGTAAATCATTTCCTAGCTCAACTGTACACCAACAGAACTTATTTTTCCTATCTCGCTGTTTTCTGAAGGATGGTACATTTTCACAGAGCCTTGCCAAACTGCCTGTCTCCCTTTAAGCGCCAGTGTCTATCTCCCCATGGTAAACACATCCTACCTCCTGCCACACAGAAATGTCTACAGGTTCTTACCGCCTTTATTGTCAAGATCAAGAGGACCATACCAGCCTCCTTCCTTGGCTGGTTTTCTTGTCTCAGAATAACTTGTGCATATATTTCTACACCAGTTTATAATAGAGTCCCTAGCACATGGTCTCCAGTTCAGTCTTGGCTCTTCACATGTTGTATGGCCTTGGGCAGGTTACATAATTGCTTGTGCCTCAGTTTCTTTATCCGTAAAACAGAGATAACAAAATAATTCAATGTACAAGAGTGTGAGGATTTAATGAGTTAATATAGATATAATGCCTGGCACATAAACTCACTGTGTAAATATTGGGTGTTCTTATTATTATTATTATTATTAGGCTGGCGTTAACACACAGGGAATGATCTCTCCTCTCAGCTTAGCCTATAGCGAAGAGGACTTCCATCTCAGAGGCACTCTATAATGCCCCGACTACTCAACAGCCACAACCCGCGGTCAAACTCAGTACATATGCAATAACAAGAAGGTCTTTCTGATGGTGAGGACATTACCTAGGCTGGAGTGAGTTGCTAGGGTTTCATCTATTTCCTGTATGTGTGAATTTGTCCTAGTCTCTCAGAATCTTTCCTGGCACTCTAAAATTGGAAACTAGAGTTGCCAACCCAGGATGAGAGTTACTCATCACAGGCAGAAATTCCCATCTCTGAACATGATTGTGTCCTCCATGGCTCCAGCTCAGCCAAACTAGAACTTCTCCCTGGACCTTCTCAAAGAGAGTGGTACAGGATAATTTTTATGCACTTGTCTGATCAGGCTACATTTTTTTTTATTCTGTCCATGTGTTGAAAGTTTATGAGCATCTGCATTAGAAAAAGGTTAATTGTGATCAACTTGATCAGTTTGGCAACTTGCTGTAGCAAAAGTCTGGGTAGTACAGTTTCTGGATGGCTTCATCTATTTTTATGGCTCTTGATATAATAACTGAATATTTAACTGATCTATATAGCCCAGAAACTATCCTTTATCATCCTTCCTCTCTGGACTTCTATTTCTGGAAAATCACCACAAAGGCATGAGGTTGCAAGGAGTTGCCCCAGGTTCACAGTGAGAACTCACAGCTTGGGTCATTCCATGTAGAGGCCACTGATATAAAAGATACTGTGAGAACAGGACACCTCAAATGTGCACTGGCCTAAGCCTTGCCTCCTCTCCCCTACCTCCCCTTAATTACAAAACACAAATCACTCCACCTCCTCTGGAACAGAACAAATTGACCTCTACTCCCCCCTGGTGGATCATTAGCCTTTGCTGGGCCAGTTGCTTCTGAAATCACCACATGGGCCCTTAAGGCTTATTAAATCAAGGGCCACCTCTTGTGAGCCTTACATATTCTAATTCAACGTGCTGATTATTTAGAGCTGGAAACTTATTTGCCCCCATATGGTGCTAGTATTTTTTACCCTTGTCTTCCAAGTTGTTCCCCTATTATTCAAACGTAGCATTCTTTATTGTAATTGCCTGGTTACTTGTCTATCTCCCCAAATGGCCTGTAAACAGCAGAAGCCCAATAATGTTAAGTGATTTTCTCGAGGCCACATAATCAGGAGAGAATCCCAATTTAGAAATCAGGTTTCTCTATGCACAGTCCATTGTGCTGTTTGTTTGCAACAAAGTTCTGTGTTCTGAAATCTTTTTCTCCAAAGGAGCATTGTGCTAACAACACGCCAGGGCTCAGGACACCAAGATTCTGCTCAGACACTCATCTTGCCAAGCTTTTGTGTTTCTCTTCTGAACAAGGATAGTAGTTTCTTCAGGTGACTGCTAAGGTCTGGTCTGACTCTACATGTCTAGGATTCAACTTGAAAAGATTGTCATTGATTTACCATTCTGAAAGAGAAAGAGGAAAAAAAGAGATCATTTACCCATTACTTCAACAAATATGTACTCATTTAACCATTATTCGTTCAGCATCTACTATGTGTCAGACTGGATGCCAGGTACGCTAGTGAACAAAAGGTACAGTGACCCTGCCCTCTGAGAACTTACATCTTGATCTTTGTGAGTCGTTGGCCAGCATCTCTCATTGATGAGCCTGGATAACAGAGCAGCAGCCTTTCCTCAGCATTCTAGTTTTTGGAGAACGCTCTGAGGGATGGGTATATTTCTGTGTGTGTGTGTATATCTGTGTGTGTTGGAGGATGGGGGTGAATGCTAGAGAAAATTGCCACACATAATTAGCATGTCTCAAATTCTTGAAACAAATAAACAGCAGCAACCAAACAGATTGGGTATGTCCTGCACAGGTGTCCCCTTCCTGTTAATGTGCTGTTTCCCCAGATCAAGTCATTGCTGCTCTCTCCTGCCAAGATGCCAACAGGAGTGCCCAATTAGTGCCAATTTGTTTCTTGTAACACGGACACCTGTCACCAAAGAGCTTGATAAAAATAACCATCTCAGTCACTGCAGACCCAAACAGGGCTCAAACTAATCATCTGGAAGTAAATAGGAAGCCTTCAATTCCCATTGCAAATCCTCCAAGGGACTCACTACTTCTGCCCATGGACAAATTTATGGTGTACTTCTGACCGATGCCAAGACACCAACTGGCAATTGATATATATATATTTTTTTTTTTTAAATACAAGTTATCAGCCTTTCCTTCCAGTCTGCTGCAGGCTTCCCCCTGGCAGTTCAAGACTCATAGTGATAATGGATTATCTTTTCTTTTAATAGCAAACCACCTTCCGCTGAGATGGAATGAAAGTTGCGGGAGAAGGAAAACAGATTTCACCAAGAAGTCCTTTAACTCTCTTCAGGAAACACGTCCAGTTCGAGCATTTAAAAAAAATAACCTTTAAAAACTAACCAGGTTTCTGCTGTGTGGTCGAGCCAGCCAGGAGGGCTGTGCTGGTTACATCTGAATTAGCACTGCTTGACAATCACTTTCAAACTCTTTTCTACTTTCTGCCCACAGTTTTGCTCCCTGGGTGTGCAATCGTATGGGGCAGATGCCTTCGAAGGAGCTATTGGACCCAGATTAAGAACACATAATATACAATAAGCAAATGAGCAGGCAAGACATTTTTACAAAATCACCCAGGCAGGAAAATCAGCACGTCCTGCTCTTCAATAGTGAGCCCATCTAGCCTCCTGCTTTGTGGGGAGCAGAAATGCCTGGAATCTAAATCTGCCACAGGAGGGGTTTCTTTGCCTCCTCGCGATGCTGTGAGCTGAATGGTAGATTGCATCACCTCCATTGTAAGGCAGCTCTCATTATGAGAAACCAAACATAGAGTCTGGCTCCTAACTGGAGTATTAATAATGAAAATGGATTATGTGCATCCTGTTTGCTAAGCAATTATCCCAAGGCAGGGATTGAGTCCAGATTTTTTGCCTGGCTGCCTGAGTGGCAGAACATGAATAGATAGACAGGTATTTGCATGCAGTATCTCTGACCTGGAGAAAATGTCAGGAGCTCAGGAGACTACAGGGAGAGCTGCAGATGTGTATTCTCTCAAACATGGCTGGGTTTTGCAGGCTATTCTTGGAAAAGGCAAAGAAAGGGGGAAAGAACTCGGATTTGCTGTCACTGTTTAAAGAGATCCTCCTGAGTAAAGGTGAGACCATTTCACTTTGCCCACTGCAAATTTTTCATGAAGTGGAAGTGACTCTGACTCCTACCTTCTCAAGGAGATGAAATGAGTTTTATATAGTTAATGGCGAGTGATGCTTTCCCCTGTGTTTTATAGGCCTAGATCCCATCTGCTTAGCCTAAGCACGTTCTAATGAGAGGAGGCACTTCTCTGATGCCTCGAATAGAAGGTTCCTTCTCCTCCTCTTCCACCTGCTCTGCCCCTGCAAGGTGCAAACTGACTTTCTCCCTGGTGCCTGTGCACTACTTCTGCATTTGCAGGCTATGATGAATCCTGCATTAAGTGTATGCAATACTTCGGGATCCTTCAGAGTAAACCACTGCCAACCTCCCCTTACCCACCCCCCTCATCCTTTATTACACGGTAAGATGCTAGGTTGAGAGACAGTAGTAGTTCATATGGACAAGCTTCTTTATTTTCCAGACCAAGAGAGTACTCCTGGAAGCCAGAGGGAGGTAAGAGGGCAAGCACATACCTGTACCTATGGCAGGGCCACTTAGACCCTAATGACAGTTTTCACAATAAATTAAAATTGCCTGGGGAATGGATAAACATCTGTCACTCATCCATGTGGTAAAATACCACTCAGCAATAAAAAGGAACAAACTACTTATCCACACAATGCCATAAGGAGTCTCTAATTCATTATTCTATGTGAAAGAAGTCAGACTCAATGGTGTATGATTCCACACCAGAAAAGGTAAAACTATAGAGACCAAAAACAAATCAGTAATTTCCAGGACTGAGGTTAGAGGGAGAGGCTGACTTAATAAAGTGACTGGGGCCGGCCCGGTGGCGCACTGGATAAGTGCGCCGCTTGGGAAGCGCGGCGGCGCTCCCGCCCGAGGGTTCGGATCCCACATGCAGACCGGTTCCCGCTCACTGGCTGAGCGAGGCGCGGGAGCAGCACCGAGGGTTGCAATACCGTTGCCGGTCCCCGGTCCGGTCCCGGTGGCGCACTGGATAAGTGCGCCGCTTGGGAAGCGCGGCGGCGCTCCCGCCCGAGGGTTCGGATCCCACATACAGACCAGTTCCTGCTCACTGGCTGAGTGAGGCGCGGGGGCAACGCCGAGGGTTGCAATCCCGTTGCCGGTCCCCGGTCCGGTACGGGGGCAACACTGAGGGTTGTGATCCGTTGCCGGACACGGAAAAAGACAAAAGACAAAAAAAAATAAAAATAAAAATAAAAATAAAAAAAATAAAGTGACTGAACTGTCCTGGTTTGCTTGTAACTGTCCCAGTTTGAGCCAAGAAAATCTCTATCCCTGGAAATCCCTCAGTCCCAGGAAAATTGGGACAGTTGGTGACCCTAGAACTTGACTACAAAGGGACACAGAGAACTTTTGGGGGGATGGAACTGTATTTTACAAACCTCACAAAACTGTACATTTAAAAAGATGAATTTCACTCTCTGTAAACTATAACTTAAAAGACTAGAAAGAATTGCCTAGACTCTCCCATGTTCCTCCACTGGACAGTGAGCTGTCTGTGTGCAGGGATTTTGTGTGTCCCATCCCATTGCCTCCAGCACCTTGCAGTGTGCCTGGCATGGTGTGATTTGCTAAAAGAATGCCTTGTGCTCTCTTTCCTCAGATGCTGCCTGGCATATCACCACCAACAGGTTCTTTAAGTAATCCGATAGTCTCTAAATGGAAATTCTAGAATTAAGTTTTCCTCTATTTCTTTTAGGTTGTGAGTTGATAGACATGCTCTCAAGATGAGACAACTATCTGTATAAATTAGTGTTTTCTAAATATACTGCCCATAACAAATTCCTGAAGCACTTGTCAAAAAAATACAAATTCCTGGAACCCTACCCAGATCTGAATTTCCAGGGGAATGGCCTGGGGATCTGAATGTTTAAAAAGTGTTTCAGATGGTTCTTCTGATCAATTATGGAAAGCAGAAAGACAGACAATCTGGTGCTGGAGAGACCTCAGTACCAGCCTTCAGGCCTGGTCATGTCCTGACTCCCACGTCTCCACATTCTACAGAGTCTTTCTCTTGATCCACTCATTCATTTCATCTGAGAAGTATTTATTGAGCACCTACTGTGCAGGAGGGCTACAGCAGTGAAAACAAGACACACAAATAAACAAGATCGCTTAACCACTGGCAGTGGACACTAGGGTACAGCAGAGTGATGTGACAGTGCCTGGGCTAAGCACTACTTAAACAGAGCAGTCGGGAAGGATGCAGTCTTGTTGGTTTCTGGCTCTAACCTCATGCAGGTTTTCCACGGGGAGAATAGTTGGAAAGCCATGAACACCTGCTTCAGTCCCAGAATTACTATAACTAGTGGCCACAAACTGACCTTGAGGTCTGCGTCTGGAACATGAGGGGGTTAGACCTGCATGTTGATCTCTAAGGTCCCCTTTTTGGCCTGACATTGTATGTTTCTGGACTTTATTACTGTGACCAAATAAAACTAATCTGATACATATTTAATGATATATATAATTGTTATTATGCTACATGATAATTAGCTATCAATGGTTAGCATTTCACATAAATGACTGTAATTAGTATTTCTTATACACAGTCAACCCAAGTTTTATTTTTTTCTCTTCTCCCTTTATTATCCTGTAATTAGCATAAGGGTCCTCTGTTCTTCTATGCTATGTATCATTTCATGATAATCCATGTCTTTTCCTATACACCCACTTAGTGATACTGACACTTTCAAAACTTGGGATCCTGTTCCGAGGCTGACTGATCTTGGAGTGATGTGCTCTGTGTTCCCTGCTACCACCAAGGGCCCTTTCAGACCCTGCCTTCTCTTGGCTCCTTCACCTGCTGTCTTGGGTGATGCAAGGGCCTAAAGGAACTGCAAACATTTAGACCACTGGAATTTTCCAGAAGGGATGGGAAAACCAACAGGGCAGACAGTTCATAAGGATGGACCCAATGTCTTTGGTTTCTGAGGCCCTGGTAGCAGAAGGGGAAGTGTATTGATTTTCTATGGCTGCCATACAAAATACCACAGACTGGGTGGCTTAAACAACAAAAGCTTATTTTTGCACAGTTCTGGAGGCTAGAAGTCCAAGGTCAAGGTGTCAGCAGGTATGATTTCTTCTAAGGCTGATCTCCTTGGCTTGTGCTGTGTCCTCACGTGGTCTTTCCTCTGTGCATACACACGTCTGGTGTGTGTGTCTTCCTATGTCCAAATTTCCTCTTCCTGTAAGAACACCAGTCATATAGGATTAAGACCCACCCTAAAGACCTCATTTTAACTTATCACGTTTATAGACGTTATCTCCAAAAGCTGGCCAGTTAGCTCAGTTGGTTAGAGTGCAGTGTTACAACACCAATGTCAAGGATTTGGATCCCCACACCAGCCAGCCGCCAAAAATAAGTAAATACTTAAAAACATTATCTCCAAATACAGTTACCTTCTAAAGTACTGGAGACTAGGATTTCAACATATAAATCTGGGGGTGAAGGGGGTATATAATTCAACCCATAACAGAAGGAAACTGTGAGGAAGAGCTAACTCCCTAAATATGCAAAAACAGTATCTCTTCCATTTCTAACAATTCTGAGAACTTCTTTCTGAGGCTCTTCACCCACTAAGACCAGGCCCCTAGCTAATGACTATCAACTAGTACACCTTGAACAAAACCTCCCTTCCCACAAGCAAGAATGAAAGGCTTAAAAGATGTAAATATCTGGGAAAGTAAGTCTTGGGGGTGAGAAAGAATTTCTGGCAACTTGTCCAAGTCCTTCCCTGTTTTGAGGGTGATGTTTGTGAACTTCACAGTTGCTGGGTGGCCCCCGCCGATCTTCCATGCCAGCCAAAGGGCGGCCAGGAGGCTAGGCTCGTGGTCAGCTGAGTGCGCAGACGTGTTTCTCTCCGTACTCTCTGGGCTTGAATTAGCCTCCCCACCTGCCCCCGCCTCCAGAGACCCAGACTGTGACTCTACAGTCATTGTGAGATCTGAAAACAGAAACTGCAAAATGCGAGAAACTCACTAGCAGAGCATTAGTAATAACGGCAGCAGTGGGAGAAAGCCCCAAACCTCCCAAGACAGTTTTCAAAGGGCCAAGAGCAGCAGTCCTTACTCTTAACAGGCCAAGTGGATTCCCCCATCCTGCGTGGCCCAGCACACAGCATGGTGGGCACAGTAGCACTTTGTCATGAATAAAAACAGAAATAGAAGCAAAGAAAGGCAGGCCCGGGGACAGAACTAAAAAAGGATGAATATGTAATTCTGAGAAAGGATTTGACTTTAATTTGATGTTTTAATATTATAGAATCCTTCTATTCTTCCTTTTTTAAAATTGCTGATCTAAGAGCAAGAGATCCGGGTTTCAATCTTTCTGCTCCGCGACTGTGTCAATGAACTGGACATGTCACCTGTCTGGGTGTGCTTTCTGTATCCTTAGCTCGAACTAATTAGAAAGCACCATCTCTGAGATCCTGCTCAGATATTTTCTTCTGCAAATATATTTTGACAAAATAAGAACTGATCCAAGTAATTAGCAGGGTGAAACTTAGTCACTGTTGTACTTCTTCTGTTAGCTGTTTCAGCTGACTTATATGTACCAAAGTCTCATATTCTGCTTCTGATGAAACCCATAATTACTCATCTATAAAATGGGGATATTTGTCTCACCGGGTTTTCTGAGGATTAAATTATATACAGGATGTAAATGAGACAGTAACTGCATAATAGATGTGAGTGAGTGTTAGTCATTATCTTGTGAACCCGGTAACCCCTTTTGTGCCTGGCTTGGCTGATAAGCAATAAATACTTGGCAGTTGTGAAAGTGGGGAAGAGACACCACTTTGGGAAGGACCAGGCACAAATACAAACTGAAAGGACTGAAGGATGTCAAATAAGGTGGAGATGGAGTTGTCTACCCTCTTTCTCTCTCTGGCACAATGCCTAGTACCCAAGTACACATACCCAGAACTTCCATGAACTCAAATTTCTAGTTGTCATATTTCAATATATTTTTGGAATGATGTAGTGAACCATAATGGGACAGGATGGCCTGGGAAGGGTCAAGGCCTAGAAAAGATGGTCCAGGTGATTATCAGTGGTATTGGGAATACAACTGTGCTCAAATGGGCAGGCAGAACAATGAGATCAGCAGCAGCTGCATAATCGTAATTGCACCCTTAAGGGCTTTACTAGTTATTTCATTTTATCATCACAACTCTTAGAAGTGGTATTGGTATCGCCATTTTTTCTGATAAAGGTATTGTGGCTAGAAGAGGTTAAGAATCTTGTCTAAGGTCACGGAGTTGGTGAACAGTAGATATTGGATTTGAATGCAAGACTCCTTTGCTCCAAAGCCCTTGTCTGCTCTACTTCTGTGTTGGACAATCTAGGAGCCAGCTCTCATCAGAACTAAAGCCTAGCACTGGGCATACTGGTCAAGTAGTCCTGGCTGCCAAGGCACCAAGCTAGGGTCAAGACAAAACTCCAGAGTTAGGTGAGGGCCAGGCAAAAACAAGGAGGGTTCCTGACAGATGAATAAGGTGGGATCTCAGACACGAAGAGCCAGGTAGGATTCTTGAATGCAGAATAAGGCATAGGAACAATCTGGGGGCAGGGCAGAAACTTTATTTGAAGAATTAAGATAAAATGTCTTAGGCAAAAAAGCAGCCAGAGTGACACCATAGCTCAGCATATTGGTCAGAAGCTTCCTTTATTCTGGCAGCAAAGACTGTGATTTCTCCTAGATCGTAGTGTGGGGCTGAGTCTACAAAAGGATGGGAGGAGGAGGAGGTCAAGGGATTCCTGCTGGAAGGAGAAGTGTTCTAGAAGCACCCAGTTCTGGTTCACTGTAAGTTTGGGTGATGGGACCAGACCCACCTCCCAGAGGACTTGAGAGACCAGCTTTGGTGCCCTCTGTTGTCATCAGTTTTATCCACAAGACTCGAAGTCTGTGCATATGGTGGGTAATCCTGAGAAGCAAAGGCAGTGTCTCCTCTGTGTGATAGGGACCTCTCTCAGCCTCATCGAAAACTGTTTCCTGGTATTACACACAACGGAAACTGAGCTTTCTTAATGCCCATCTCAACACAGTATCCTACAAAAAGAAAAACTGGCATTCAAATAACCATGGAAAAGTGACTTTAATATCTACTGAAATCTCTCAGAGGCACCAAAGCAACATGTTGCATTTTACACACACACACACAAACACACACACACATCGTAATGATCCCGTTCACTTTCTCCCCAAAGTTCTGCTCATTACTATTGTTTGCCCCTTTCCAAATATTTCTTCTCCCTGCCTCCCCAACTATCAAAATTCCCCCACTCATGACAGAAGGCAGAAGAGGAAAGCTATGAATGATACACACCATGTCATGTTCTGTTGCTGTCACACACTTTCCGGATGAGTTGGGACCAGAGTGTGAACCCGTCTCAGAGCACCCCTGGCTGGTCCTGCCTGGCTTTGCTCCTCATACCACTCCTGCTTTAAAGTGTCCCCTCCACTGCCCCCAGTGAGACACCGTCATTGATCCTATCAACAAAACTGCGAGTCAAGTCTTGGTTTTGTTGGCCAGACACCAAAGAAAACAAAAGCCAAACAAAACAAAAAAATGAAACAAATGGACTTGGCCAGCACCAAAGAAAACCAAAAAACAAAACAAAAACAAAAACAAAATGAATTAAGTCTTGATTTTGCAGTGCATAATGAGGTGAGAGATGTACTTGGACACAAGACCTGCCCTCAAAGGACAATTAGTTAAAGACAATAGAGCACACACCTAAATTACTATAATATTAGTTATTTTATTAAGTGACTGGTCCATAAAATGTGGGTGAAAACCTAAGATACTCTGGGGATCAACAGAAACAAATCACACGGGGTCCCTACTGCTCACTTCGACCTCCAGTCCCAAAGCACAAAGGCAGCCCACCTGCTCCTTTTCTATTCATATGCTCCGGGCATATTTCTCCAGTAATGTCAGCTTAAAGGAAAATGAAATCAGGTCAAAATGGGCATAAGTCCAGATCAGAAAGAAAAGAATACACTAAAAAGGGAAAGCCAAGAGTGTGTATAGAAAGAAAGAACAATCTAAATGACAGTCTTGGGAGAATAACCAAGAACCCTCCAGAATTTTATGTTATTAGTAGATCTCACTGATCTAGTTCCTACAGTAATTATCATCAAGAAATTTTCTTTTAAAAAGATCTGATTATGTCTCATCTAAAATGTCCCACAGCTTTTGAGATTTCCGCTTGTCCTCTGATTATGACTCATTGGTTCATTGCTCGGTAGACTCCCACCCCTCTCTCTAGCTGCCCCCTGTGCTACCCCTCACTGCCTGCACATGCTCCGCTTCAGTCCTACTGAACCATTTGCAGTAATGGGTAAACTCTGCCCCCCAAGCCTAACCCGTTCATGTCCTTATCCCATCGCCCTGCAATTACATTTTCCCACATTATTCACCCACCAGACTAGCCCCATGCAGACATGGGCCCAGTCTACCATATTCCCATTGTATCTCCCAGGGCATATCTTAATGCCAGGAAGATAGTAAATATGTAATGAACATTGTTTGAATGAATAACTAAAAACATAAGGAAATCATTACTTGTCTTGGATTGGGTTCCCTGGAAACACTCTGAGATGGAAATTTGCATGCAGGAGGTTTACTGGGGAGTAATTGAAGTGGGACAGTGCAGAGGGAGAAGTTGAACTGAAATGTGGATCCCATAAGGAGCTCTGAACTGAGGTGACACTTCAGAGTTGTCCCTAATTGAGGCACAAGGACCAAGCGTTTGTACCCCTGGATCAACTAGTCATCAAATGCTAGTCATCAAATGCTAGCTGCTCCCAGGAAGGAGGTGTCACCTTGGGTGATTCAGCTCCCTTTGGAAAAGGGCAATTTCTTGAAAAGGACTCAGCTGTGAGTCCTCAGCAACCCACCTTGCTGGCAGCTAGAGAAATAAATGCCTTGTTCCCAGTGGGCGATCTGAACCACACACTACAGTGCCTACTGCATTTCCCTCTAAGCAACAGCACTCAGCATGCGTGCCTCAATTCACTGAACTCTAGAACTGACCCCTGCCTGAAATCCACCCAACAACAACCTCCATTGTTCTGCCCCTGGAGGAGCAACCACCAATACTGCCACCATCACATTCTCATGTCCTTTCAGTGAGGGTTTGTAGAGACCTGCCATGTGCTGGACATTGTTCTATATGTGAGGGATTTGGCAATGCCAGTGCACAAAACAGACAGAAGGTCCTGCCTTCATTGAGCTCTGATTTCTAGAAGGGAGACAAATACTCGAAAAGAAAAAAATGAAGAGGAGGGTGATAAGCACTGTGAAAAAAGTAAGTAAGAGACAAGAAATAGAAGGGCCAGCCTTGCCTCTGCTCTCAGGGGTTCTTTAGAGGAAAAGTTTGAGTAGCAACAGCTTCTCCCCCTCTTAACTGCCTCTATATACATGAACATATGTATGTTCTGATAAGTTTTAATATTATGCATTACTACTATACCAAATGTTAGTTCATCTGTTTGAGATTTATCTATTTATTACCAGTAAGGCATGTGGATTTCTGTTTTATTCAACAGGTTATAATCCATTACTCTCATTCTTTATTTTGAGGCTCAAATTGTCCCGGATATGACTGGCGAGACCCCCTTATACTGATTCCAGTGGTCTTTCACCATAGCTGCGTTACTGTTTTGAACACTTCCTTAGTTTCTGGTATAAAATATTCCAGGCTCTTTTTTTTTGTTGGGGGTAAGGGATACCTTTCTTGCCCTGACCCTGGAATTAGAAATTTCTCTGTCCTGGTTCCTTTCAGTGGGGAGTGGTTTTTAGAAGCCAGGATCTGGGTACTGGATGAGCTGATTGCTTCTTGGGTGCCATTGCTTCTAGGCTCTTCCAAAGAACAGAATAGAGATTTCATTCTGATACCTTCAATCCAGTCTAATCCTATAGGTATCTGCCTTGTCTTCACCTTTTTACAAATTTATTTGATCCCAACATTCTCACAAAATAGATTCAGAATTGCTATACCTATGTCACTACAAATGACACCAAAAGGAGTTTAAAATTTTTTGCTAATTTTACTTAGCAAGTACATCCTGAGAATCATTCTATATCAACCAATAGAGACCATCCTTATTCTTGTGTTTAACATTGACTCCATTAGAGTATGAGTATAGACCATAGTTTATCTGATCAATCTCTTACATTTGGGCATCTACGTAACTTCTAATATTTTGAAATTATAAGCAATTCTGCAATAAACAAATGTGTGCATTAAAAAAAAGAAAAAAAAAGAAGGGCCAGGATTTGGGAGAGGGTGGGTGTTGTAATAGTAAACAGAGTATCCAGGAAAGGCCTCACTAAGAAGGTGACAGTTGAACAAAGCCCTGTAGATTGTAGGGGAGGAGCTTTCCAGGCAGAGAGAAGGACATTTGCAAAGACCCTGGGGTGGGAGCAAGCCTCAGTGTTAGAAGATGGCCAGGAGGAAAGTGGGAGATGAGGTCAGAGAGAATCAGGAGAAGAGGGGTAGATTACAGGCCATTATAACGACTTTGTCCTCTACTGTCAGTGAGCTGGGAGGCCATGGGGAATCTGAATAGAAGAATGACAAGGTGTGACTTACATTTAAAAGGATCGCTCTGCTACTGGAAATAGTGATGCAGGGAAAGGACAGAGGCAGCATGTCTGGCTAAGAGGCTGTTCATATAGCCCAGGCACCAAATGATGGGGACTTGGGCCACGGTAATAGTGGTGGAGGTGTTGAGAAGTGGTTAGATTCTGGAAATATTTTTAAGATAGAGCTGACAGGATTTGCTGGTGGACCAGATACAGGTTATGAGAAGAAGAGAGCAGTCGAGGATCTCAGTGTGAGCAACTGAAAGGACAGAGTTGCCATTTACAGTGATGAGAAGTGGCACCTCAGTGAGGGAAGCAGCTTCTGGGGAAGAGGCTTAGGATCCAGTTTGGGCCGTGTTAAGTTGGAGATGCCTATTGCACATCAAGTGGAGATGTTAGAAGATGTGAAGTGCAGGGAGTAGCCGTGCTGGAGATGTAAATGATGCCAGGCTTCAGCACACAGATGACATTTAAAGCCACAGGACTAAATGAAGTCACCAAAAGAGTGAGTGCAGAGAGAAGAGGGGACAGAGAAGAGGAGAGGAGAGGAGAGGACAGATTTAAAAACTGAACCTGGGACATTGCAGAGCCTCACACAGCCTCCTACATCTTTTCTGTTCTGTAACATGAGAACTTGCATTGGACAGAAATGCCTCCTTCGCCATACCTGGCAAGGCCAACAAAGTTGGGCTTGAGAATGACACACACCTATGTAGAAATATGATATCTGATGTTCACTATGGTTCTAATTCTTCACTTCCTCACTTAGTATCATATATCCACATCCTTACCCTGGTCCTGTGATGGTAGGCATGTTCTTTACCCGCTCCTTGGGCTTAGCCATGTGCCTTGCTTTGTCCCGTGCGATTGTGGTGGTCGTGATGCAAGCAGAGGCTTGCGATGTGCTTGTGTGGCTGGGTTTGTCTGACTTTACCCGCTCCTTGGGCTTAGCCATGTGCCTTGCTTTGTCCCGTGAGATTGTGGTGGTCGTGATGCAAGCAGAGGCTTGCGATGTGCTTGTGTGGCTGGGTTTGTCTGCTTATTCTTCTACCATTGCCATGAGAAGAAATAGTTTGAGGGGCATGTAACTCCAGCCTGGGATTTGGAATGAGACACAGGGACCCAAGCCACCCCAGGCCCCTCACAGTAAGAGAGAAATAAATATTTATT
>NW_007727796.1:135776-137039 GCF_000696425.1 Galeopterus variegatus
GTTGCAATAAACATTAAGTAATATAATATTTGCAAAATCCCTGACATAGTGCCTGGCGCAATATAGATGCATGTTAAAAGTTAATCATCATCCTCGGATTCCTTTCCTCCAGAGTTGATGGTCAACAATGACTTTCCATACCAGTATAGGTTCCAACAGTAATAAGATTTTTGAAAGGGTCACCCCTGCCAAAGACAGGGAATGAGTATCTGAGTTGCTTTGGCAATTGCCTTCATCATTTAGAATTTTAACACGAGCTGCAGCAATGTAATTTCTTAGGTTCCTTGATAAACAACTAGAGTCAGAAAAGATGGCAAATCCAGTTCCATTGTTTCTTCATGGGACCCACTATCATTAGAAATATAAGCCTATTCCAGCAGTGCACTTAGGATGCCCTATGTCCCTTGAGAAATAACTGGCTTTTGTTTATGACGAGCCAGAATGCACGCACATGTGCACGCACTACACCATACATACTGCCCGTCATCATCCCAGGCTTTTGTTCATCAAAATAATAGCAAGTGGTGGCATAAAGCCATTCTCTAGGAAATAATTCATTACAAACAAAATCATCCAAATGCCAGTTCTTCTGCCCAGAATGACCTTCAACGAGATAGCTCCTGAAGACTCACCTGCAGCAGTGGTGGTAACACAACATTAACTCCAACAATGCTTATTGCCTCGCTGGGCTGTCACTAGCTTTGGCTAATACTTTTTATACCTTTACTTTCTGAAGCTGACCTTTCACCCTTACAATCAGAACACAAACAGTTCGACAGCTCAAGGAGCTTGCTTTGATGCTGTAGCGATGGACTGGATCACACTTCCCTAAATACTCCCTACCTCCTTTGGTAAAGCGAGAAGGGAAAGTCTGAGCAAGGCCATGGGTGTGACTTTGTATAGATATGGGAAATATAAAAAATGAAAAATTTAATCAACTATAGAAAAATTAAGAAGGCTTGTTAGAGGTATGAATCCCAGTCCACAAAAACAGGATGTGAGATGAATGTCCATTTCTTTATTTTCTTACACCCACACGATGTGGCAAGAAATTTAGTCCAGTCTTTACTAGAATTGACCCCAGGATTGGACTAAATTCTCAGGGTCTTATGTAAGGCCAAAATGCCAATAAGGTTCTTCCTGGTATGGGTCCATGCTAGGTACCATCAGGACGCCCATTGTCCCACTGTGCATACCTTTGAAGCATCTGGTCTCAGCCTTATAAAGAATTAGTGCCCCAGTAAAAGAAGCCCCAGAGAGCTG
>NW_007727796.1:137732-139776 GCF_000696425.1 Galeopterus variegatus
CTTGAATTTGGATTTCCAGCCTCCAGAACTATGACAAATAAATTTCTGTTGTTTATAAGCCACCCAGTCTACGATATTTTGTTTTAGCAGCCCAAACAGATTAAGACAGGGGTGTAACTCCTCCACAGATCCAGCTGCATGTGCCAGTACCGCAGGGGTCCACACCTTCCATGTCCACCAAGAAACGCTGGGGCTGGAACCAAGAGGCTCTCAGGCAGCACCTGTGTGAATGTGCTCGAACCCACAGAGGTGCTCATCTCACAGATGTCTGGAACCTGAAACACCTGAAGCCAGGAGCATATCAAGTGTCACTGAAGAGGTGTGTGTACAGTAATGTGTGCGTGTGTGCTACAAGGAACTGTGAGTGAGTTTCTAACAAACATACTAGGAGAGCTTTGCTGAATATATACATATATCTTATATAGACTATATAAATAATGCTTAATATACATAGTAATAAGTGTATAAATATATAAAATATATATGTAAAAATAAATACTAAGTATAATAGATCACATGTAATATATAAACAATACATTTATTATATTGCATTCTAAATCTAAATTAGCATTGTCTCTGTCAAAGTCACCACTCATCACTCCTAAGCACGTGTTGGCTTCCTAGTCTAGCCGTGAGTGAAGGTGAAGTCTCTCTCCAAGAATACCATCTGAAAAAATACTTGTGAAACTTCTAAAATTGCCTTAAAAGTCAGCATTGGATTCTTTTAATATTTTAAATCATGTCAAATCTTTCTTTTAATGAATCCCTTTGACTTTTCTGAAATTACCAACAAAAACATTCAGATCAAGAAATGGCCAGCCTGGGTCATAAACTTTTTGGTCAAAACAGAGATGTCAGTATAAAAAATGAGACTAGACTTCTTGTAGGTTTATTAGAAAATGCAAAAATTATTAAATGGAGTATGTACATTCTAAAAAGTAGAGTTTACTTCTATTTTCTGAGACTCATCTCTTTTGAATGTAAGAAACATTACTTTGTAAAAGATTTGTACTAAGTCGCCTCTTTGTAAACTTCCTTCTCCTTCTATGACATATCAGGAAGCAATGACAATCTTAAAAATGCTGACATTTTTCTCACTTAAGAATGATGATAGAAATAAAAGAGATTTCTTCTTTTTCAGAAAGTCTACAAGCAACTTTTAGTCTCCTTCTAAAATAGAGAATCGCTTAAGTTGGAGACTCCAGGTGAGTGTCTATTATCTCTGCCAAAAAAAAAAAAAAACAGAGATAATCCACCACGGCCGCCCAAAACTCTGAAATTTGAAATGGGAAATAGTATCAACTTTAAAAATTACATCCTGTGTATATTTCTTGATCATCAGTCATTCCATTAGTCTCTTACACAGAAATCAATATCCACATTCTCAGATCTGAGAATCTTTACAATTGCATGCTCCTATTTTACAAATGAGGAAACTGAGGCCCAAAGAGAAGATGAATCTTAGCTAAAGTCACTCCATTAATTAATGACAGTGGACAGTCTATAATGCAAGCATTGAACTTCCGGTACAGTGATTTTTCCTATATGCATACAATCCTCCACAGAAGGGACATTAAAAATAACTTAAATAGACGTTATGTATTTCCTCCTTTCTCATACAAGGACTGCTGTATTATGTACAGCAATTCAACTCTGCCTCAAAGTTTGCTTACACTCGTTATTTCATTGCTCAACTGAGCAAGAAACCATCCAGTTGAACAGTGTCTTTACAAAACAACTACTGATCATAAATGTTTACTCAGACATACCACTTGGGGCCTCAGCTTCAACTCTTACACCACCGCCACCCCAACAGCTTCAAAACCAGAGTATTTATATGAGCTATATTAGGCCAAATATGGTTTTCTCCATCTCATTACATATGTAAATATATTAATATTTTTATATTAAAAATAGGTTATACTCTTCTGAACCTTCATTCATCTGCTTATTTAACAAATATTAAGACATTACTTAAGTGTGTCAAACTCTGTTCTAATTAAAATATCATAAATCTCTCCGAGTCACAAAATATAGTTCTTCA
>NW_007727796.1:140307-140570 GCF_000696425.1 Galeopterus variegatus
TCAAACTCTGTTCTAATTAAAATATCATAAATCTCTCCGAGTCACAAAATATAGTTCTTCAGCACTGTTTTAAATGGCTGCATGGTGTTTTGTTACATAATTATACCAAAGTACACCTAATGAGCTCCCTATTTTTGAAGAGTAATGGTCCTGATAATCTACCATTCTGAATCTACCTTTGATCTTCTGTGAAGATGATGGTATCTCTGAGCATTCTCATTTGCCAGATCAAAATGCTCCAGCCCCTCTTATAGTATATCCTA
>NW_007727796.1:140646-157401 GCF_000696425.1 Galeopterus variegatus
TCAAACTCTGTTCTAATTAAAATATCATAAATCTCTCCGAGTCACAAAATATAGTTCTTCAACACTGTTTTAAATGGCTGCATGGTGTTTTGTTACATAATTATACCAAAGTACACCTAATGAGCTACCTATTTTTGAACAGTAATGGTCCTCATAATCTACCATTCTGAATCTACCTTTGATCTTCTGTGAAGATGATGGCATCTCTGAGCATTCTCATTTGCCAGATCAAAATGCTCCAGCCCCTCTTATAGTATATCCTATAACTTAATTTGATGAAATATTGAAGAAAGATATGGAACAACATTGAGCCCTCATCTTTTTCTTAGCAAGGAGATAGAAGTGTTTATTATTTCTTCATCCAGTCATTCAACCAGAACTGATCAAGCCCCTCTTTCAGTAAGGCATAAATACTTTACTAGGGAGTGGCACAATCAGAGGACGAACTTTTCCTGAAGTTACACAGTTATTCTTCAGCAGATCCAGAGCAAAGACTAAGCCACCTTTACCAATTCCTGGTCCACAATGTAACTCCAATTTGTGTAACTTACTCCTGCATGGCTCTTTTGTCAGTTTTAAGACTTGTATTAGTTATCCATTGCTACATAACAAATTACCCTAAAATTTAGCAACTTAAAACATCAAATGTTTAGCATCTCACAGTTCCTGTGGGTCAGGCACTTGGAGCAGCTCAGCAGGTAGCTCAGACTCAGAGTCACTCCAGCTGGAGTTGCTTCATCTGAAGGATTGATTGGGGCTGGACACCACTTCCAAATCACTCAGGTGACTGCTGGCAGGAAGTCTCGTTTCCTTCCTGGTGGTTGGCAGGAGAGCTCCATTCCTTGCCATAAGGGCTTTTCCATAGGGCTGCTTGAGTGTCCTCATGACATGCAGGTGACTTCCCCTAGAGTGGGTGACCCAAGAGAGAGAAAGATGGAATCCATAGATTTCATGCCATGGCCTTGCAACCGCCATCACTTCCACTCCATGTTGTTGGTCACTCAGATCAACAGTGCGGGAGGGGACTACAAAAGGGCATGAATACCAGAAGGCAGGGATCACTGGGAATCATCTTGGAGGCTGGCTTAGAGGCTTCAGCAATTTAGAAATCGCATACAACCTAAAAACTCAGAAAAATGTTAGGAATGTTATATTTATTTTAGGAACAGCTTTCACCTGAAGACCACAAAATAGTTAAAACCTTTCCCTAGTTTTGTGAGAGATCATAGCATAAAAACTATAAGACAGGAGAGAAACTTTGAGATTATTTTCCTAGTCTCCTAATTTTATCTGTATTTTAGGGTGCCTGATGAGGTAAAACTTAAAAAAAAAAAAAGCAATTATACCAACCGCTTCTCTGAATAGGACTAGAGACAGACTGTCACTTTAAGAAAGATTTTAAAACAAAAGTTTGCTGAGAGGCACACTCTATTCCATAAATGGAAGGCAAGCAGGCACCCATAGCCTGCAGAAAATGTATAAGAGGAACTCTTACTTTTGTATGTCCTCCAAGACTCCCTGTCCCATAGTCCTTTTTGTGCAGATCTCTGGGGAGGGTGATACTCATATTGCCTAGAGATTGCAAGGACCTTCCTGGAAAAAGCTATCTAAATTCTAGCCCCTGTCCCCAAAAGTGAAGGAAATCACTTTTAGACAGACCAAGTGAGTCTGGCAAGAGACCCAAAGTAGGAAAGAAAAGCAGCCCTGGGACCAGGATGGCTGGAAGAAGTGTGGGAACTGGATCTCTGTGTCTTGAGCCGGCAGCACTGGATGTCACCCGTACAGTGTAATGTGCAGGGACTATACAGTGCCCCAGCGTCAGGCTCTTACTTTGGGAAAATGCATGAGGAGTGAATCAGCAGAGTGTGTGAGAACCCTGGGCAGTCCTCTGAATGAGTCTGACCCTGGGGAGTAAAATCATCTCCTGTGGAGACAATCCACAGGTTTATCCAAACAAGCACTGCTGGGGGCCAACTACATGGTGCCTGAGACTTAGGGCAGAGGACAGAGAGAAGAGATAGCAAGACACTGGCTCTCAGAGTCTGAAGTTCATGATCCAGTCAATATAATAAATATCCATAATCCTCTACCCCAACCAGGAATGATAACCTAATTGAAGTGTTATGGGTTGAATTATGTTCTTCTAAAATTTACATGTTGAAGTCCTAACCCCAATTACCTCAGAATGTGGCTTTATTTGGAAATAAGATTATTACAGATATAATTAGTTAAGATGAAGTCATTAGTGTGGGCTCTAATTCAATATGACTGGTGTCCTTATAAAAAGGGGAAATTTGAATATAGAGACAGAAATGCATAGAGGCAAGAAGATGTAAAGAGATACAGGGAGAAGACAGCTGTCTGTAAGACAAAGAGAGAAGCCTGGAGGAGATCCTTCCTTTATAGCCCTCAAGGAACCAGCCTTGATTTTGGGCATCTAGCTTCCAGAACTGTGGTGCTTTTTCTATGAGCCCTAGTAAACTACATATTTCCCAACATGCTCCTCCCATTCCAACCTCCTGCCTTCCCTTTAGAATTAACATGTCCTGATACTCACGTACACACACACGCACAATATGTTATTTAAGTGTATTTGGTTTTGAATTCTATAAAAAGAGCCAAAGGGCATCCCAGTATATGTTATCTTCTGACTTGAATTTTTGGTTCAAAAGTATTTACAAAGGTTCATCCATGCGTGGTGCGTGGCTACAGGTTTTTCATTCTCACTGCTGATTAAAATTCCATGGGGTAAGGATACTACAATTTACTCACTGGGTGATCTCAAAAAGCAGTAGAGAATGAAAAACACCTCTGAAAAGCTGTCCTATGGCCTAAAACCATTGAATCCTATCCCAAAGCAATCCATTGCTAATGGCAGTTGTGGCACCTTCAGCCTTAAAACGTTTGGTTCTGTACTTCTGTGGTTGGGTTTCTTATGTAAACCCAACAAGACAGGATGTGGAGAGAAAGGAACACTCCTACACTGTCGGTGGGACTGTAAATTGGTACAACCAATATGGAAAACAGTATGGAGGTTTCTCAAACAACTACAGATAGATCTTTCATACAATACAGCAACCCCACTTCCGGGTATATACCCAGAGGAATAGAAATCATCATGTGGAAGGGATACCTACACTTCCATGTTCATCGTTGCTCTATTTACAATAGCCAAGACATGGAACCAACCTAAATGTCCATCGATGGATGATCGGATAAGGAAACTGTGGTGTATATACATCATGGAATACTACTTTGCCATATAAAAGAATGAAATTCTGTCATTTGCAGCAACACAGGTGAGCTTGGAGAAAATTATGTTCCGTGAAATAAGCCAGGCACAGAGGGAAAAGTACCGCATGTCCTCACTCACAAGTGGGAGCTAAGAAAGAAGGAAAGAAAGAAAGAAAGACCACAGTTGGACTTGCAGAGGAAAAGAGCATACCTAGGGTTGTGGAGTAGGATGGGGGAGGCAAGAGGGGGAGGAAGGTTGGGGATCAATAGGGTGGGGGACACAGGGAATAATGGCAATTTGTGGTAATGGGCATGCTGATAGTATTGATCTGGCCATCACATCTTGGACTCAAGTGGTGACAGTCTGCTTTGTACCCCATAAATATGTATAACCAATAAAATAAAACAAAATAAATATAATAAACCCAACAAAACATAAAAAGCAACAGGAATTCCTGAAAGGGGGCAGGGGGCTTCAGAGAGAATTGCAGCAGACGCTGTGAATAAGATAACCCAGTATCTCTTCCCTCCTGCCTCAGCTTGCCCACAGCCTCTGCTGTAAAGCTAAACTCTATAGAGTCAAATCCTGTGGTAATGACAATGCACCCCACAGTGACACGATCATAACTGGGGACTGGCTCCCATGCTCAACCCAGCTACCATCTGTGGGTTTAGATTCTTTTCTTCTTCAAGAGGAGGACTGTGTGGCTAGGAAGTGAGTGACTGAGATTTCCACGGTTCAGTGGAGGGTCAGCTGAATACAGTAAATGTTACATAACAGTACAGATTGACTGAAAAATACTTTTTTGTGAACTTCAAAGCAATGCAGTCCTGCATTCTATGCAATTGCATTTTGGACATCAATAACAATATTATGGCAGAGTTTTCCTGCTCTCCCTTTCCTGTGAACCTAGGATTGGCCAGGTGACACAGTTCTGACCAATCAGATCTAAGTGTGAGTCTGCTAGGGATGTTGAGAGAAAGGTTTTGTTCTTCTAGAAAGGAGCATACACTGCTGCTGCCACATTCTCCCTCCCTTGCCCCTTTTATTGCAGTCTTGAAGACACAGTTCTGACCAATCAGACCTAAGTGTGAGTCTGCTAGGGATGTTGAGAGAAAGGTTTTGTTCTTCTAAAAAGGAGCATACACTGCTGCTGCCACATTCTCCCTCCCTTGCCCCTTTTATTGCAGTCTTGAAAGAGGACTTGCTGCCTGTAGCTGTGGTGTGGCCAACTCACCACCACCGAAGCGAACAGGTAAGGAAACTGCAAACACAGCAGTCCTGACATAAATGAGCCACTGAACTAAAGCCAGCAGATGCCCACCCCAGCATTCACATTATGCAAGAAAAATAAACATGTACGTGTTTAAGTTAGTGTTAGAATTTCTGTTACTTGTGGCCAAAACCATTACTGATCAACACAGAGATGGACTAGATTTCCTGTTGAAGTCACAGTAAAGGGGTCTGAGAACTATATTTTAGAACTCTACTCATGGAGGAGGAAAGATTTGAATATTTAATCACTAAATATAGTCACATATCTCAACCACTTACAGATGGGTATATTAATGCTCAAGGAAGAAAAGTGATTTGTCCTGTGGTTCCATTAATGTGGCAGGGACTAATCTCATGGAAAGAACTGATATGTGCACAGGTTTTTTAAATGGTAGCTGAGGCTAAGGATGGTAAACACAAACCTCTCCCAATTCCCAGCTTTACAACGTCAATCATCTTATTTCCAAGTTAACCTTCAATTACTGCATTTAGTTTTATCTCAATTTGCCTCCACTTAGCCAAAAGCATCTCCCACAAACAAAAGTTATATATCACCTTCATTATCCTCCTGTCATGAAGCAATACTGACATTCCTGGACCAGAACCTCGGGAAACAGCTGTTTCTACTAAGTTCAAACCCAGGTATTTGGAGAAATTGCTAAGTGTTGGTGATGGTTAAATGCGTTGTATGAGGTCTGACTCTGTGCTGTTCTTGTCTTTTCTTTTCTCTTCTTTTTTTTCCCTCCAAACATCCTTCACCTCACAAGCAAGTTACACTATTCTAGAGAATGTATTCATGGAAGACAATCTGCTGAGAAAGACAACCAAGCAATGGTGCTTGGTAAGAAATGATCTAACCACTGAAGGAACAAATATGGGACGCTTAGCTCTATCAATGGAAGGAAAAAGTGTCATCCTGTTCTGTCTGCACAGACCACAGCTGTATGTTTTTCTAATTAAGTTCCCATCGAGTGGCCTCCACAGAGCTGCATTCTGTCTTCTCTTAATTCAGTCCCCAAAGTGCTGGAGATAACTTTATGCTACTAAATTGCCACAGCAAAAGTGATGGAAATCATTAATAGTGCTGATAACGCAGACATTAAGGTTTGGATTACTGCTTTGGGATATTGTTCCTAACGAAACAACTGTTTGCTAAACTGCAACCATTCACCATATTACAAAGAACAAATTTCTACACGTGGACATTGTCATTGGTAACTGCACTGGAGAGGAGCTGGCAATAATGTTGTGCCTCAAAAATTTGGAAGTAATGAAATTGTATCAGATATAGTCCTCACTAATGAATGAGAGCCAAAGGCACCTTAAAGAGAGAATGATTCCAAGCCAGTCAGACTAAACTGTTGGGAGAATAAAGATATTAACAAATCCTTAGGAATGATGTCAATCAGGAGAGAAGATGGTCTAGAATGAAAACACAGATGAAAAGACTCACAATGACAAGTGTTGAATTGTCCAACCAGATTTGACCATGAGAGAGAGAAGTCTTGTCCAGTGGACCTTTAATATTAGTATTTCATTGGCATATTCCTGTATAAAGACATCAAGCTAATATAGCCTGATGTCACTTAAGGTTAAAATTGTCTACTTTCTCTTTTGCTGATTTGATGTTCAAGAGCCAACTTCTTGGTACTATGGCTGCCTATGGAGATCTTCAAGCAGGGAGAAGATGTGCCCACATAAATAGTTCAGTTCACAAGATGGGTATTTCCAAATATAAGTTAATAAAAAAGGATTTTAATTTTCTGGTTTTATATATCAATATCTGCTAGATTGGTTAGGGTAAGTCTATCCCTGAAAATGCACCTACTTTCAGTGGATGAAAACCCAGTTTATAGGCCTGTGAGACAGAAGACTGGTCCTGCACTATGGCAAAGTCAACACGGTAAGAGCACTACGTAAGGTAACCTCCTGTGGCTACATCCAATCCTTGTCAGCTGTCTTTCAATTCTGTCTTCAGTAGATATGGGCTAGGGGAACCGAGTTCATGGAGATGGATCCTGGAGCTCTTGTATTTCCCACCCAAGTCTTGCAAGATGCTATCATTCCTGCCTTTACTAAAGGCATACTCCCATGTCAGAATGACACGTTTGCAAATGTTATGATTAGGCTAGAGCTTGAATGAGTATCTATTCCATACTCTTGCCTTCACTGAAACAATCAACCTGTTTTCTTCTAATCCCCTCAGAAAAGAAAGATGTCCATCAAGGAACCCCTGAAAACAGATGCCATTCTTGCATTTCAATTTGAAGTGGTAAAATTGGAAAACTTCTATGGAAGTACAAAAGATAGCAGCTTGAATTGCTTTTGCTGAAGCCACCTATTCCACTGTGAATTGCCAAAAATAGAGAAGGATGGCTTGCATTTCAATTTGAAGTGGTAAAATTGGAAAACTTCTATGGAAGTACAAAAGATTGCAGTTTGAATTGCTTTTGCTGAAGCCACCTATTCCACTGTGAATTGCCAAAAATAGAGAAGGATGGGTAAACATTTGAAAAAGTGTTATTTACTGTTCCATGTGCTGAGGGATGGAAGAAAACAGTAAAAGAGGCAAGGTGGTATAGAGATAGGACTGTAGTCAAGGAGTTGTAATGCCTGAGCTTGAGTTCCAGCACAGCAACTACAGGGGACATAACCTCTGGCCCAGCTCCTCACCTTACTCCACTCCTTTGTCAAAGGACAGCACAAAACTAAATGAGATCTAAAGTCCTTTCCAGTGCTATCATTCTATGATGCCAGGAGAAAAGGAAGGAAAATGCTTCCTAATGAGAGTACTTGGCTTTGGCCCTTTCTGCAACATAATTCCTCAAACCCCCAGGAAGTTTGCAAATGAGTCCTGAAGTGGTTGAACATCTGATTGGACTAGGCCTCCCCTAATTAATACCCCAGCCATTCCTTCCTGCCAAAGTACTGTTTTCACTCCCATTGCAAAATTTGTGGGTAGAGAAGGCGATGACTAATTTGCCTCATTTGGGAACTGCAAATCTTGTCACCTTGTGCTTGCCATAGACTGAGGGAGTCTCACCTCTAGCTGAAGATGTCTACAGGGTTTTCATACTCAGATGTTGCTTTTTATGCTGGTCGTCACTGAGGATGCAGAGACTTCAACTTACTGCATCATCACGAATCAGCAAGAATTTATTGATGCTGATGGAAGCTGGGTAAGAATATGAAACAATAGCAGAGGTGCTGTGAAAGGGAAAGAAAACTGAGACATATGGTGAATGTGGGAGGTTAGGGTGGACCAGGAAGCCTCAACTGGGTCTGGAGCACAGGTGCTTCACTGAGAGAACCTATGGAGTTAAGTATCTGGTCCCTGAGCTGCCCCTACAAGGCTCACCTGCAAACCTAATAGCAACATTTTCTATAGCAATCTTGTTATAAGAAACACGCCAACCCCAAACAGCAGATATGATGTCTAGAAAGCTTTTTCGGCAAAGAAATACCTACCATTTACTAACTTATCTTGTTCTATTTGGGAAAATGAAAAATTAAGCCAAGTCCAGGAATCAGCTAATCTTCGAGCAGAGATATACCTTAGGAATTCATTTTCTTCCCAGCACTTAGAAAATAAAAGAAGGTATTGAAAAGGAGGACTTGCGTGAGACATGCATGACCCTGAGGAACAATGAAATTGAATGAGAAAATGTGACCCTGAATTTGCAGGGCAACATCACATGTATAGACACACAAACATATATGCACATATAGAGAGAAGATAACGTGTGCTTAAAGAAAAAGCAATTTTCCCAGCATGGAAAGAAATAATTTCTCAGCATGAAACGCAAACAAGGCTATAGCAAAGAGTCCCTTGCAGAAACAAAGCAGTTACTCTTATAAGGATCAGATAATAGGTACAATCATCTACCATATTTTAAGTCAAAAATGACTAAGATGATTGAGTTTTGGAGTTTTCTGAGATAATTCAAGCAAGTATTCAATGGGCCATCTGGTCAGTGGATGCCTTTCCAAGCTGACTGCACCTAAGTTGATAGGAAATTCTTTTATAGATTTTTCTGCTGCTCCAAGTTATATTGTACAAGGACCTGTGATGGCAAAAGCATAATATTGTGAAATGGGACATAATGACAACCTACAGATTGAAGGGGGTGGCTTTCATTTTGGAAGGGATGGTTACCACCCACCATATTCAAAGTAAATGTGGCAGATGGAAGAAAAGGGAAGAGGTCCTGGTGTGCAGGATTCAATGAACGGACAAAGCTGCTTTGCCAATGAGCCAAATGACTCCAGATAACTTGGCAAGCCTCTACCAGAATAATCTCTAAGATGGCATGAAAAAAATAATAGAGTACGGATTTTAATTTTGTGGGAAATGTTATGTCTAACAAACCTGAAAAAATGATAAGTGATTGGATTGTGAACATCAACCCTTTTTAGTATTCTATACATGCATCACTTTTTAACAAAATACACAATCAAACCTTATGAATGTTTCCTACTCAGGCATTTTAGGGGGAAAAAATGTTTCCTTCTGTCACCCTGAACTTCAAGAAAGAAAACTCCACCCAAGATACTTTGTTTTATTTTAATATGGCCCTGTCATCAAGTGGACTTGCTGGTTTTTAAAGTGCGAGTATGTACCTGGGCTTTGCCTATCTCCAATTACGTGGTATGAATCACTATGATACTTACTTGGATTATTTCTAATTTAACAAATTGACGACTGTGGAGCCTAGTATTCTCAGAGGTCTATCACAAATATCTGCTGCATTAACTGTATAATCTTCTTGCCTGCCCATGATTAAAACTCAGTATTCTGAATGGCTGACTTTAAGTGTGGTCCTCAGGGAGGAAAAAAAAAGTGCAGGAATGCAAAGGTACTTTCAAAAGTCTCTTTCTAGGAGGAATGTATTCTGTTCTTCAAAGATACTCTATGTTTTACAACTGGGGCACCTCAAATGATCTAATGCAACACCTTCATCCTGCAGATGAAGACAAGCTAGGTTATGAGATTTATAAATAGGAACATTATCAGGCTACACTCCTTTCCTAATGCAGCATATTCTTTAAAAAAATTATTTTATCAAAGTAATATTTGAACATTAAAATAGTATGGAAGGGTTGTAAGTAAAAAACAATAGTTCCACCATTGCACCTTTGCAGACCCCTAATTCTGCTACCTAGATCATTTCTTTAAATACTTGACTCTAAAAATCATATTCTCATAACTGCCTTTAGTCCTTGACTTCAGAAATAATTTATTGACTCCTCACTAAAAAAGATAAGAATTTTGTTCACTTCAACTACCATTTTTTCTACTCCAAAATTTTATAGTATTTCACTATTACTACTTCTAATAGTACTTTGTAGCATTCCATAACATACTAGAACATCTTATGTCTTATTTTATCCATATTTTACAGTTTTCCTTGACTTTCTACATGTGAGATGTGAGTATCCCTGCCCAATTCTTCTCTGTCCTTTGAAACCCCAATTCCTTTCCTCTGCTCCTTACATTTGCATTATGTTCTAAAATCATAATTACATATAGGTCTTTGAAGTTTTTGATGGATTGTTTTTAAGAGATGAAATGAACCAGCAATGTTGCTTATATTTGCTCACATAGAGCCAAATATGTTCTAGGCCTACATTTGCTTTCTATGGACATTGGAAGAGATGACCACTGCATCATACAGAGACTGATCCTAGAATCTAGATCAAATGGAATCTCTTATTCTGCCTCAGGGTCTCAAAATCACACCACATTTTAGTTTACTTCATTTTTGACCATTACTTTCCTATATAGATTTTTGGTTTGCCTAGGAACTAGGAATCATATTTTCTTTTTAGAGAATAATTGTATGATTTCTTCATTATATTTCTCAGACTTTCCTTTCTAATCCTTAGAAATCATTTCATTCTTCTTGAAGACATTCTTGGAGTTCATTGACTTCATACATAAAATAAGTCAGTTGCTTTCAAGACCTATTGAAATATCTCTAAGCTTGTGATTTCATTTCATTGGACTACATTTCACTCAGAGCCCAGTCAAGAAAACAGGAACCACTCTAGGTAATTAAGGCAGGGAGGGATTCAATCCAGGCAATTCATTACAAACGTATTGAAAGGACTCAAGGAGCAAAAAGTGGTAGGTGGGATTACTCAGGGACAATCACTGCAGCAAGCCACCACCACTCTTGCAGGGACTCATAAGCCCACATTCCCCTCTCCCACCAAGAAGCTCATAAGCTTCCAATCCCTAGAGGCTGCAGGAACACGGATTCCTGCAGTTGGAAGTCCTGCCAACGTGGCTGGTAGAGTTGTACTAAAGCTACTGAAGACACTGCAAAAATCAGAAGGTCTTCTACCTCCTGCCTACCTCCTAATTTTATTCAAAATCCTCTCATTGGATGAAACAAACCAGAATCCAGCTGGTGATGGAGTCTCAGAAAGGTGGTGCTCAGGCTCCCAGCCCCAGCAGTAAGAGACTACAGGTCAGTGCAGGGCTGAGCAGCAACACAAAATATCTGGAAAAGACTTTTGGACTAGTTCCACCATTTTTTATGGTTTACATATGTCTTTCTTTCTTTTTCCTTTTTTTTTTTATTTTTTATTTTTTTTGGTTTGCTTAAAAACTTCTAATTCCTCAACTAATTCCTCAGAAAGTATGACTGGGAGGTAAATATTCTGAGACTTTGCATGTTGAAAAATGGTTGTATTCTGTCCTCACATTTAATTATTGGTAGTTCGCCTAAGTACAGAAGTCTAGGTTCAAAATCATTTTCACTCATAATTAGAAGGCATGCTCTGTTGTCTTCTAGAAACCCACATACATCCTGAGAAGACTGTTACTAGTCTCATGCCAGCCTAAGTACAGAAGTCTAGGTTCAAAATCATTTTCACTCATAATTAGAAGGCATTGCTCTGTTGTCTTCTAGAAACCCACATACATCCTGAGAAGACTGTTACTAGTCTCATGCCAGGGTAGTTGGTTCTTATTCCAGGGTTGTTAAATGTTTTCCTCTCTGAAAAAAAAAATCCCTCAAATATAATTCTTTCTCAGACTAAATCTTTGATATAGTTTGGATGTATTGTCCTCCCAGAACTCATGTGGAAATCTGATCCCCAATTTGGCAGTTTGAGTCATGGGGGTGGATCCCTCATGACTGGATTAATGTCTCCCTGTGGGGAGGGAGGGTAGTGAGTGAGTTCTCGCTCTATTAGTTCCTGGGAGAGTTGGTTGTTTAAAAGACCCTGGCACCTCCTCTCTCTCTCTCTTGCTTCCTCTCTCCATGTGATCTGCTTGTACCCGCCGGATGCCTGCCGCTTTCTGCCATGAATAGAAGCAGCCTGAGGCCGGTGCCAGATGCAGTTGTCTCAGAATCATGAACAAAATAAACCTCTGCTCTTTATAAATCAGCCAGTCTCAGGTATTCTGTTACAGCAATACAAAAACGGACTAATACAGGAAATTGGTACTGAGAAGTGGGGTGTTGCTATACAGATACCTGAAAATGTAGAAGCGGCTTTGGAACTGGGTAATGGGCAAATGTTGGAGGAGTTTGGAGGACTCAGAGGAAGACAAAAAGATGAGGGAAAGTTTGGAACACTTTACAGATAAATACTTGTGACCAGAATGCTGATAGAAATGTGGACAGTGAAGGCCATGCAGATGATGGGGTCTCAGATAGAAATGAGGAACTTATTGGGAACTGGACAAAAGATCACCCTCGCTACACCATAGCAAGGAACTTAGCTGCATTATGTACTGCAAGTTTTATGTATTAGAAACTCGGTCCCCACTGTGACTATTAAGAGGATGGGAAATCCTATTATGGTGATTGAAAGGTGGAGCCTTGAAGAGGTGATTGAATTGTAGGACTGTGCAGTAGTGAATGGATTAAAAATGGTGGTCAGGGGCGTGGTTCTGAGGGCTTTATAAGAAGAGAGTTTGTTTTGCTCTCTCTGCTCTCTCTGCTTCCACCGTCTTGCAATGTGAGACCCCTGGGTCACTGTCACCACCACCAGATGGACTTTGGACTTACCAGCCTCAGAAACTGTAAGCAATAAATTTCATTTTCTTTATAAGTCTCCCAGTTTCAGGTATTTTGTTATAAGCAACAGAAACAGACCAATGCAATTTTAAATGTATTCAGCTTTCTTGCTCTAGAGAGACCTGCCATCATCCTGGAACAGAGCCACTACACGTCTTAACTGGACTATTGCACTAGCTTCCTAACTGCCCTCTATATCAACCCTTGGTCCCACCTCTCCAGAATATAGCTTGTGACCAGAATGCTGATAGAAATGTGGATAGTAAAGGCCATGCAGATGATGGGGTCTCGGATAGAAATGAGGAACTTATTGGGAACTGGACAAAAGATCACCCTCGCTACACCATAGCAAGGAACTTAGCTGCATTATGTACTGCAAGTTTTATGTATTAGAAATTCGGTCCCCACTGTGACTATTAAGAGGATGGGAAATCCTATTATGGTGATTGAAAGGTGGAGCCTTGAAGAGGTGATTGGATTGTAGGACCATGCACTAGTAAATGGATTAAAAATGGTGGTCAGGGGTGTGGTTCTGAGGGCTTTAAAAGAAGAGAGTCTGTTTTGCTCTCTCTGCTCTCTCTGCTTCCACCGTCTTACAATGTGAGACCCCTGGGTCACTGTCACCACCACCAGATGGTGGACTTACCAGCCTCAGAAACTGTAAGCAATAAATTTCATTTTCTTTATAAGTCTCCCAGTTTCAGGTATTTTGTTATAAGCAACAGAAACAGACCAATACAATTTTAAATGTATTCAGCTTTCTTGCCCTAGAGAGACCTGCCATCATCCTGGAACAGAGCCACTACACGTCTTAACTGGATTATTGCACTAGCTTCCTAACTGCCCTCTATATCAACCCTTGGTCCCACCTCTCCAGAATATNCTTGCCCTAGAGAGACCTGCCATCATCCTGGAACAGAGCCACTACACGTCTTAACTGGATTATTGCACTAGCTTCCTAACTGCCCTCTATATCAACCCTTGGTCCCACCTCTCCAGAATATATTTCCACAGAGCAGCCAAAGTTATCTTTCTAAACTGTTAGTTACTGTCAACCTCCTAAGTTAGAATAATTCAATGGCTTCCTGCGTTAATTAGCTTTTGCCACATTGCTAATCACCCCAAAACTCAGTGGCCCTAAGCAACAAATATGTCTCACAATTTTATGGGTCAATGGGAAGTGCTTCTGGACTGGTTGAGCTTATTTGGACCTGGATGGTCTCAGATGGTCCTACCTGCATGTCTGGCAGTCGGTAGAGCAGTTAGTCTGAAGGGGCAGAGGTGGCGTCTAAGCTGAAGTGGCTTGTCACTGCTCCATGTGGTGTTGCATCAGCTGGTAGTCTAGCTTACCCTGTAAACACAGCAGTCTCAGGGTTCCCAAGGCATATAAGGAGAGCAAGCCCCAGTGCATATGTGCTCTTCAAATTTCCTCTGGCATCACACTTACTAATGTTACATTGGCTAAAGTGAATCACCTGCACAGGGTTTCACTAGTTAAAGAAATACACAATTGTGGCCCATGTAGATCTAAGAAATAAAGTGGAAGTCAAATGCAGCAAAACATCATTCTATCAATAGATGGATAAATCCTTTGCTAGGGATTTTTCCAGACAACTCCAGTCTTCATTTACTTCAATAACTCATCATTGCATGTCTATGTGCCAAGTGCTAAAGAGATAAATATAACTAAGATGTCGCCTCTGGATTTAGGAGGCCACTGGAGTGAAGCAGTCACACACAAGGAATCTGTGATTAAGATAATTGAAAGAACCTACCTGAATTGAGAAAGACACCGATGTGCAAACTGAAAGAGCTCACCACGTCACACTTTATGAGAACCAGCAAACCCCCACTTAGACAAACTCTGGCAAAATTTTTGAATTTCAAATATAAAGAAAAAAGAGCCCTTTAAGCATAAGGAAAATTAAAAACAGGAATCATCAAAGAAGCAAGATATCAGGCTGACCACATTTCTCTGAAACATGGTATTCAAGAATTCAGGGGAGTAGAATCCATAGTTTTGAAAAGGTGGTATCCTAAGAATTTTTTCTACAATTGTCTGTCTTTGAAGAGGAAATGCCCTCAGACTTACAAGGCCCTTCCTTTTTTAAAACAAAAATCATCTGCGTATGTACATTAACAGAGAAATGAATTCATATCAGGAATTCTAGAATGGAGAATTCAAGTTATAAAAAGGCTGGAAGGTCATAGCTTCCTGTTTAGCCTATAAACTCAAGAATATTGTCAGGTGGATGTGGGGCAAAGGTTTGGCCCTGTATTTAGATGTTCTCCTTATTTAACTATTCTTTATTTCTGTTTCTGCTCTCTTCCCAGGAATAGGAAATACTTTCATAAGCCATATTTTTTCCTTCTACCGTTCAGAAGGCATATCTTAGTATGTTTGATGTATGCTTAAAATAATTGGTGCAGCCCTTCAAAAATGGCTAAGCTATTTACATGATTTAGACATTACTCAGATGATTAATCAACAACTTTTTTTCCCTGTTACACTAAAGCAGAATTGCATTTTTTCATTCATTTATTCACCCATTCACTTGTGTATCAATTTATTCAACAGATAGTTATTAAGTGTTTTTATTTGCCAGACTGTATCACACACTGAGGGTGAAATATAAAAATAACAGAGAAGCCCTTGCTTGATAAGATCTGTGATATGAACCAGATTAAAAAGAAAAAAAACAATTTTAAGTTCATTTTTATTGCTAATAATTTTAATCAACTATAGAGTCTATAGTTTTAAAACACATCTTGGATGACCTGAGCACTAGAAATTTTGATTGGGAAATATTTTCTGTCACCAAGACTGTCTTCATAATATCTTCTACCTAAGACCTTTAAATGTTCTTATGCAAAAATAAATGCATAGAAAAAATGGCAGTGAGAAAACACACTCAATAGTAAATGTGGTTACCTCCTAGGAGTAGAAAACTGGGTTTTTTTCTTCCTTTTACTTTCCAAATTTATCCAATTCTCTATAATCAGATATGCATTTTTATAATATTATATCAATGGAAGTAATTATAGTTCCTGGTACAGGATAGTAAATGTGGTTACCTCCTAGGAGTAGAAAACTGGGTTTTTTTCTTCCTTTTACTTTCCGAATTTATCCAATTCTCTATAATCAGATATGCATTTTTATAATATTATATCAATGGAAGTAATTATAGTTCCTGGTACAGGAAAAAAATCAGTGGCCTGTCACAACAAAAGTTGCTTGCTCATATCACAGTCCCCTGAGGTTGTTCCTGATTGGGTACCTTTCCTTCAAGCGTGATTCAGGAACCCATACCCTCTCCATTTCATGGCTCTGCAATCTCCAGAAACTTCAAGATTTTCAAAATTTCCTCTGGGAGTTGTGCTCATCCCTGCATTTCAGAAGGAGAAGAGATGTCCACCTGGGAGGAATGCACAGGTCATGCCTGAAAGTCACATACATCACTTTTGCCCACATCTCCATTGGCCAAATCTCAGCCACTCAACCACACTTAGCTGCAAGGAAATCTGGGAAATGTGGTCTAGTTGTGTGTCCAGTGTAAAGAAAAATAAGTGTCGGTGGACACATGGAAGGTCTCAGCCACAGTAGGCTCTTCTGGCCACTAAACAGCTATTTTCTTCTCATTCCCACACATAGAACACACTTGCCCTTTCCAAGTCACAACCTGGAGAGAGAATTCAAAGTCCAAACCAACCATGACACCCATCTCAAAGCCGTGCATCTCCAGAATATGCAGTCCAAGCCATCTGTCCAGATGTGGCTCCTTGTGGTCCGGGAGCCTTTGAATTAAAAAGACAAATTACATTCTCCTGACTTTCATCCCAACACATCTACTCAGTGGGCAGTGAGAGACAGCAGCAATAAACACACCCACATAGACAGTGGGTGAATGGGGGCACATGCCAATGTCTGGCAATAATGCAACCCTGCTGGGCTGCCATTCCCTGGAAGGTAGGATTGGTCCTTGGTTAGACCAAGGAAGTAAACATAGTTCCTGGGACAGGCTGTGCTCTCTGGGAGCAACTCTCTCGTCCATTGATGCTGTCCTGGCCTCTGGTTCTGCCCTCTGAGAAATTCCTTATTATCATTACCGTTATCCTGCAAGATCATTTTTGAAGTCACTATTAAGGAGAAAACCCTCCTTGGGAGCTTATAAAGTTCTCATAGCACATTTAAAGATGGTACAAATTGGGGGG
>NW_007727796.1:157884-160317 GCF_000696425.1 Galeopterus variegatus
GGGGGGGGCCACGGCCTCCACCTGATGTTTGCCACAGGCTGAGTCTTATTGGGCCTTTGTTGCACAAAGCCACTCCATGCTTATCTCCTACTATTTGGAGCTGAGGCAAACAGCTTTTCCAAAATTGTGGTGCCCAAAATTTTTAGACTCTAATCCTTTTTATCCTGCTTTCAGACTGGTCAATTCCATCCTTAGGTTACCTCTCTTTTTGGTTATTATTGCAGTAAAATATTGATAATATAAAATTTACCATTTTATTTATTTTTAAATGTATAGTTCAGTGGCCTTAAGTACATTTACATTGTTGTGCGACTGTCACCACCATCTATCCACAGAACTCTCCCAACAACCCAAACAGAAACTCTGTACTCACAAACAATAGCTCATTCCTCGCTCCTTCCAGCGCTTGGAAACTAACATTTTAACTTTCTGTCTCAGTAAATTTGACTACTTTAAGTGTCTCATAAAGTGGAATCCAACCATATTTGTCTTTTTGAGTCTGTCTTATTTCACTTAGCATAATGTCTTCCAAGTTCATCTGTGTTGTAGCATGTGTTAGAATTGCCTTCCTTTTAAAGTTTGAATAATGCTCCACTGTATGTATTACTGCATTTTGTTTATCCATTCATCCATATTTATCTCTTTATTTTCAATAATTTTCTAAAAGTAGAAAATAAAAGCTAACATACTTTATTACTCTGAATTTTGCCAATAATTTCCTTGGAGTTACAGTCCCAGTCACACGTTGTCTGTCTTCCAGGTCACAACAGTTTTACCAAGTGTTTTGTTACTGTATAATATGTGGGCTTTTTTCAGCCTCCAATATTACTTTCCTCATTGCCACTCCCTGACTTCTACATCAATGTCCCGCATTTTACATTTTATTATGACTCAGCATCCCATTTAATAACATCACTTACTTATTTCTTAAGATAACTCCAGGAGTTGTAATAGATAAATCCTAAATATCAATGGCTGTCTTACTTTGGGTTCCCCTAAGAGCAGAGGCTGTCAAGGACCTGAGTGCCGGTAGTTCATCTGGGACTGATCCCAGGAGGCAAGAATGAAGGAATAAGGGGAGAGAGACAAGGAAGAAGAAAGACACAATATAAAATATGTTTTCGAAGTCACTGCTGTGAGTTCAATTCTGCAGGGATTCCTAAGAAGCATACCGAATGCTTTCTAGAATTGTCTACCTAAAAGGTAAAGATTGGAACATTTATTCAGTCACTTTTGTCCCCACTGGTTGAGGGTTGACCCTGGGTATGTTAATTCTCTTGCTTGTCCATGAGTATTTGCTTGTGAGCAGGCATGTTCCTGCAGGAGCAGAGAAGACTCCCAGGCAAAAAGTAGAAGGATGCTCAGTTTATATTTGAGGTGAGATAAGGTCAACACAAAATTTGTCCCAGTTACTATAGAATGCTTCACCTCAGCTGCAGATGAAATTAGAGGTGGCCGTAAGGATGTGAGAATGTGGCATGTGGTACTAGAAGTATCTACTACAGTGGCTTCAGCTCACTAATGTCATGGTCAAATGCATGTGTCCCTGGTGGCCCTCCTCTAAATAGCAGGACCCAAGTATTTGTCAACTTGTGGTTCTACCATTGTTAACACATGAGTGCCAAAGCCACCATGGGTTTTTTTTTTATTCAACTTGAACAGAAAGGAAAAAAGGAGCATGGGGGATTACCCATAGGAAGTGCTATGGGTTAAATGTGTCCCCAAAGTTTCATGATTAAAAACTTAATACCCACTGTAACAATGTTAAGAGGGTGACAAATCCTAGTATGGTAATTGAAAGGTGGGGCCTTTAGGAGGTGATTAGATTGTGAGGACTATACCTAAATGCGTGGATTAATCAATTGACAGTGTAATGGATGGTCACAGTGTGGTTCTGATGCCGATATAAGGAGAGCAAGTGAGCCAGTTAGCTCTCCTGTGCAGCCATTTCACCATGTGATACCTTGCAGTACTGTTGAGTCCTCACCAGGAAAAGGCCCTGACCATATGTGTTCCCTGGACTTTGGACATCCCAGCCACTGCAACTGTGAGAAATAAATTTAATTTCTTTATACATTATCCGGTTTCAGGTATTCCGTTATAAGCAACATAAACAGACTAATACAGGAAGTTTTTATGGTCTAGACCTAGAACAGGCATATATCATTTCCACCCACAACCCACTGGCTACAGCTCAGTAACATGACTACATCTAACTGCAAGGGAGTCTAGAAAATGTAGTCTATTTTGTGTGCCAGGGGGTAGAGGAAATAGATTTTGGTGAACATATAACAGTTTCTACAGCAGATATTAGGACTTTATTTTTTATTTTAGAGAATAAGATCTAAGGCAATACAAACTTGGCCCTCCATATCTGGGGGTTCTGCATCCATGGAGTCAACTGACCTCAGATTGAAAATGTTCAAAAAAAAA
>NW_007727796.1:161160-187442 GCF_000696425.1 Galeopterus variegatus
AAAAAAAAATCTGTATCTACTGAACATGTACATTTTTTCCTTGTCATTATTCCCTAACAATACAGTATAATAACCAGTATAACAATTATTTACATAGTATTTACATTGTATTAGGTATTATAAGTAATCTAGAAATGATTTAAAGTGTACAGGAGGATATGCATAGGTTATATGCAAACAGTACACCATTTTATATCAAGGACTTGAGCATCTGTGAATTTTAATGTCCACACAAAGCCCTAGAACAAATCCCCATGGATACTAAGGGAGGACTGCATATTAAACATTTCAGACCTAATCGTGCCCTTTGACCTAGAAATTCCACTCTACAAGGCCTTCTCTGGTGGTCATTTTCCATTAGGCCTTCCAGATCCGTTCTCTACCCTTCTTCCTCCCTGTGTCATCAGGTCCCTCTGACTCCTGGTTGGACTGGGCCACTGGAAAGCACCAGCAGGAACAGAGGACTGGAGAAGGGACAGGTGGGGGTTATATAGTTCCCTGGCTCCCCACAGTGACGCTACATGTTACAAGTGGCTGAATCCCTCTGGTACAGGCCACAGCCCCTTGTTGGGAGGCCATGTCCTGCAGCTGTAGCTCCTGCCACAGCTTTAGCAGTGATTGTCTCTCTTGGTTCCAATCACTGCTTCCTCTCTTTGCCCCTTTGGCTCATTGGTCTCCCTTGATGCTGCCGGCACTTTTCAGTTACCCCACGTGAGGGTGCTTCCTGTTCCTTTCTAAACCCTAATAACAAACATCCTAGAGAGATAATCAGAATTGTGAGAAACTAACATACAAAGATGTTCATTACAGTGATATTTAGAATAGCAAAAGCTTTGAAACTGTCAGATAATTAGGAACAATTAAATACATTGTAAGGAATTCATGGTAGAAAATAAAAAACACCATTATATGAGAGTTCACTGTTTTTTCTATTTCCTACCCCAATAAACCTGCCTCTGTCTCAGGAAATTCCAGTCAAGACTCCTCCTTGACTTTCTTGTCCTCCCCCATCCTCCAATATGTGTCACCAAGATGAATTATTAAGTTGAGGGGAGGGAAGTTTGCATCTAAAGAGTGGAAGAAATAGCTTGATTTCCATTGAAAAAAAGGCATGTATGCCTGGAAAAATAGAAAATAGCCTGTTAGTGAGGAGAATATGTGGACAAAAAAGGGGGCAGTGGAAGATAGGAAGAGATGAATGGACACAGAAGAACTTCATTCTGTGTGTGTGTGTGTGTGTGTGTGTGTGTGTGTGTGTGTGTGGTTTTGGTTTTGGGGGTTTTTGGTTTCAAGGAAACTCAAAATAACTGGGCCGGCCCGGTGGTGCACTGGATAAGTGCGCCGCTTGGGAAGCGCCGCGGCGCTCCCGCCCGAGGGTTCGGATCCCACATACAGACCGGTTCGCAACGCCGAGGGTTGCGGTCCCGTTGCCAGTCCCCGGTCCGGTATGGGGGCAACACTGAGGGTTGCAATCCGTTGCCGGACACGGAAAAAGACAAAAGACAAAAAAAAAAAACTACTCTCATCCTTTACAATACTCCCTGAAACTTCTGGTATGGGAGTCTGGCTTCTTTGATGTTTATTGATTCCTCACCATGTACTACCGTGCAAAGTGAGTTACCTGCTCCGTTTCATTCAGTGATCTTTGAGACCTCTCCATATTCAAGACGAGGAAACTGAACCACACAAAGGGTAGCTGAGATTTTTATGTCCCATTGCTCAGATCACACATCTGTATGATAAAATATATTGCACAGGAATTGTGTTTTAAGAATTTTAAAAATCTGAAAGCTATGTAGTTTTGTCTTTTTAAATTATGTTTTACTTTCTGCTTGTAAAGCTAAAATATCTAAAACTCAGAAAAACTGTGTACAGGGAATAAAAGAGAAAGAGAGAGAAAATAAGGATTAAAAGGAAATACAATGAATAGTCACAGCATTCATTCAACAAATATTTGTTGAGCTGGGGATATAGCAGTGAGTGAAACAAAATCCCTGCATTTATAGAACCAGCCCTCTAGGGGGAGAGGGACAGTTAATTGGACAAAAAGTAATAGTAATAACATGATATGCCTAAAGCATAGGGATAGGGTGAAGGGGGCTTATTTGTTGAGCTGGGGATATAGCAGTGAGTGAAACAAAATCCCTGCATTTATAGAACCAGCACTCTAGGGGTAGAGGGACAGTTAATTGGACAAAAAGTAATAGTAATAACATGATATGCCTAAAGCATAGGGATAGGGTGAAGGGGGCTATTTTAGATGGGATCTTCAGGGACGAGCATCTCTATGGAGTAACATTTGAATAGAGACCTGATGAGGCCATATTTCAGAGATGAATGTGGTGAGTCGTCTGGGAGAAAAGCAGTTCAGCACAGAAAACAGCAAGTACATGACCCTGAGGCAAGAGCAGGTGGAACAGGCTGGATAAGGAGCAAGGGGCCACATTTGCAGAGCTCAGTGAGGGAAAAGAGCAGACACGCTGCAGCCATAGGGACAGTGGGGGTCACATTGGCCTTGAAGGCCACAGGAGGAACTTTGGATTATATTCCAAACATAATGGAACATCATTGGATGATTTTGTATAGGGGAGTGACATGATCTGATTCATATTTTAAATAGCTCATTCCATCCATTTCGTGGAGAATATTGGTAGCCTCTTAGTTACAACTTTTAGGTGGCTTTTTTTGTTGTTCTAACAATAAACACATTTTAGTTTTACAAGCAGAAAATAAAACATAACTTAAAAAGACAAAAGATCATCTGTTTTAATTATTTATTGCTGCATAACAAATTGCCCCCAAATACAGCAGCTGAAAACCACATTTATTACCTCACGGTTTCTGTGGGTCGCGAATCCGGAAGTGGCTCAGCTGAGTGGCCCTGGCTCAGGGTCTCCCAAGAGGCTGTAATCGGGACAGCAGACAGGGCTGCAGCCATCTCAAGGCTCGGCTGGGGCAAGATCTGCTTCCAAGCTCTCTCACGGGGCTGTGGGCCAGCCTCAGACCCTCTCTGAGGCTGTTGGCTCTGGCTGTTGGCTGGTGATACTAGTTTTTTGCCAAATGGGCAGCTTCCTTCTCCCCAAGTTAGAGCATCTGAGAGGAAGAGGCCCTAAAACAGAGGCCACGGTCTTTTAATAACATAATTTCAGAAGAAACATCCCATCACTTCTGCCACATTCTAACCATTAGGAATCACTAAATTCACTCTACAATCAAGGGGAGGAATTACTCAAGGCCATAAACACCAGGAGTCAGGGAATGCTGGGCGCCATCTTGGAAGATGTTACCACAGCAGCCGTTCTCTCCAAGCTCCCTCACGTACAGAAGAAGACGCACATCTGAGTGTAACCTGGTCTCTTTCTACTGCTCACCTGCACAGATGTTTGTGATGACGATGCCTCTGAAGGGGCTTTGGAAACTGCCTACCACAGGCGACCATGAGGGCTTATCCTGCTTTTCTCATTGACCATTCCCTTGGAATCTACTCCAGATCTGGCCTGCGTCCTTTACCCACTGTGTTATTAGTTTTTCAAACATAAGTCATGCTTTTATTTTTTCTTAACCAGACACTGCAAACTGCAAACCTTCCAGTTTGAACAGAAACATACAACAGGGAGAAAGAACACAGAGCACCAGCTCTTCCAGGTTCAGGGAGAACTTTCTACTTAATTGTTACCTCTGAGTAACAGAAATTCTAGCCACCCCATCCCAATAGAACCACACATCCAGCAGAGGTGAGGCCAACATGTGTTAGGGGCTAGGGGAGGGTCAGCAAAGAGCAGGACGTTGTAAACCTTTCCATTTGATATTTGTCTTATCTCATTCCATAGTTATCCATATTTCATTATGAATTCCTCGAAGGCAGATACCTTATTAGTCTCTAAACTCTGTATTCCAGCTCCACCATTACACAAATAATTCCCCTGGGAAAATGCTCCTCTATCGAAGGCAATTTAGTTTTAAAAAACAGCCATAGCAAAAACAACCTTAAATTCAAACTTGCTTAAATTGTATCATGTCACTCCAGACACACAAAAAAATTCTTTGGAACACAGATCCTGTTTCAAGATACAACGCTCAGATCGTGGGCAACTTTCTAGATTTTTATGCTTGCCTGCTTCTCACCCCCACGTCCCTTTCTGGGCCTCCTCCCACCCACCCCAAGCAACCTCCTCTTCTTCAGCATCCTCTTCAAGAACTATTACTTTACTCCTATACCTATTTTTTATCTGATTTCTCTGACACAGAAATTCATTCAAATTCTTTATACTACTTTAGCCAAGGATTTGTGCAGACACCATTTCTCCCCTTGTCTGATTACAATCTGGAAGGCTTTTTCACCAGTTAGAGGAATTCTTAGATAGCCAGCAGGTGGCCATAGGTAGTGTGGAAGAAAGGGAGGCCCTGAAATCACAGTGAATCTACTTGTTTGAGCATAAAATTAAGCAAAATTCAGTCTCTTTAGGGTGAATGAATTAGGAGGGAGGTGTCAGAATGGACTGCCCATTATCTGAGTCTCTCATGAATACATTAGCATTAATTAATACATACATGAATATATTTTACATTAATTTGTGTTGTTAAATATATGTGGGCCGACCATCTGCCTAAGGGCATGCAGGAAGCGTTCCCAGAATTCTTTCAGTAGCCGTGAACCAAACAGTTCACCCCTATGTTCTCTGTCCATGTTTGGACAAGAGATGTTTCAGCTACTCAAACAATTAGGTAAAGACTTGTTTATAAGGAAAAAGGCTAAGATAGGGAAATGATGGTGTTGTCAGCAGCTGTTCTATTTAAGTCAGACGTGAATGATGTATGCTTAGTGTTTGGCGCCTGCTCTAGGCTGGGCATTTTACAACTATGACATTATTTAATGAAGCTAGAAGAGAAAAGAAGCCATAGTTTATTGATTGTCTATGCAGTCTCATGCACCTCCGCGATGGACCCAAAGGTAAATAAGTTAGACCAATTCTACAGAAAGGAAAAGCAAGGTCTAGAGAGCTTAGCATGTTCAAAGTCATAGAACCAGGATGTGTGTTCAGACATGTTTCTCTCCAGGAGCTCTGATTTTGGAGAATGTACATCAACTATTATGTGAAGAGACCCTGAGGTTGAAAAGGCCAAGACCTCAGAAGTCCTTTCCAAAGATGAGAGAGGGTGGAAATAATAGGCAGAGGCTGGGGAGAAGAAAAGAAAGGAGACAAAGGGAAGAGGCTATTGAAAAAGTATAAGAAAAGTATAATAATACAACAACCATTATTTCCATATTGTAGATTAGGAATCTTGGGAATCTGAGGTACAAGGGAATTAAATCTCGCATCACATTGCCCCCCACAATTCCCAATATCCCAAAGTCACACAGAATGAATCCAATAAATAGTGTTAATTGTAAGTAATTTAAACCCAGTAAACTATAAAGGTAATTTATTAGCTTACTTAACTAAAACACCCAGAAATAGGGTAGGCTTCAAGTTGGGATTGATCAGGGAATAGATTGATTTTTCCAGTTTTTTCACATATGTCCTCCTGTGTGTGTCAGCCTCACCCTCACAGCCACATACCTCAGCAGTTACAAAACACGCAGCTGTATGCCATACTACTTAGAGCACCTCTTCTAGTAGCTCTCACAGCATAGGAAGAAAGCTTACCTTCCAGGAGTTTTTAATGTCTCCTCCATTCTCATTGGCCCAAGTTGGATCACATGTTTATCCTTGAACCGGTAATTGTGGCCAGGGTATAGAACTATGCTGGTAACATAAGCCTGATCTACTTGCACAATTTCTAGAACTGGGTAGAGCATTGGTTTCCCCAAAAGGCATAACTGCTAAGTAATTGTGGGTACTAGAATAAAAATCAAGGCAACTATCAGAAGAAGAAATGGGTACTTGGATAGGCACCCATATGTCTACCATAGCAAGTCTGGTAGATTTTATGTTATTATTTAACTATTTTCACCCCTTCCTTACCTCCATGGGAAGAGTATACTTCTGGCCTCCATTGAACCTGGGCTTAAGCATGTGACTTACCCTTTCCTGCCCTTGACTTTAAGCTTAGTCACATGACTTGCTTTGGCCAATGTAATGTTAGCAGATGTGACACAAGCACAGTTGGACTTACTCTCTTTTGCACCTCTGCCATCACCACAAGAACATAAACCAGGTAGCCCCTGCATCTGATAGGATGAGAGACATGTGAAACAGATCTGGACCTAATCTGCGGCTCAGAGGCAAGCCCAGCCAGGCCCAGCCTAGGTCAGCCAACCCCCAGTTTACCTGCAGACCTATTAGCAAGATTGAGTAATTGTTGTGCTAAACTGCTGAATCTCAGAGTGTGGTTATGTAGCATGAACACAGCAATAGTTGACTGAGAGAGCAACTAAGTCGGTTCTAGGTGTGTATTATCTTCCTCCATGACAATGCAGAGGATTGCTCTGTCTGTGTTTTCCCTTCTCCTTGGCTGCAATCTAGCTTGGGTCTCAGCTGAAAATAAAGACTGTAGCTTTACTCTATTTTCAATCTCACAAAAACATCTGATATTGTCAGGAACTGCTTTTGAAGGTCCCGCAAGAGGGCCCCGTGTGAGCTGGTCAGCCTCCCACGGCAGCCGCCACAGCCGTCGCTTCCCAACCCTGCCAAGTGCAAGCTCACAGTGTGGAAATGGCTGCACCTCCAACTGTCATGTGATTTCTGTATCATAGGAATTTTAGAAACAGATGGTGAGCACAGACGACAGTGACGGTTGTACTATGTGTATGGGGCAAAGGGGAATGAATGAGCAAGGGGTGAGAACGGAGCAGATTCTGGAGGAGCACTGGAAGAAAAGAGAATTGCTGAGAGCTTGCCTTCTGTCTGCAAACGCACCCACAGGTTGCAAGAAGTTAAGAAAAATGCCTGACAGGAAGTTGGGGGTGGAGGAGAAGAGGCAAAAAGAGTGGCTGGCTTCTAAAGCAAGGAGGATGATAGGTTTGAACACTTGCCTTCTGTCTGCAAACGCACCCACAGGTTGCAAGAAGTTAAGAAAAATGCCTGACAGGCAGTTGGGGGTGGAGGAGAAGAGGCAAAAAGAGTGGCTGGCTTCTAAAGCAAGGAGGATGATAGGTTTGAACAGTTTTTAAAAATCACACCAGAACAATAGACAGCCAAATTCATCAGTTCACCTGAACTTGACCTTTAGGCGAATGATCTTGTTGCTCAAGGAAATGCGCAGTGTCAGAAGAGTTGAAGATTGAGCGTGTGCCCCAAACCAGATCCAGATAAATGACTCCGGACACCCCATGTCCACCCTGCCACCAGGACCCTGCTCCCCAGAAACCCCCTTACATCTCCAGGGGAAGAGGGATGGTATCTGTGGACATCTCGGATGGCTGCTCTCCTAATTCTATCATGAAATGTATTTTTCCTGGAGCTGGCATTTATCGCTGAATTCTGGCAGGACTCCTGAAATGTTGCATCTGCACCGCTAAACTGAGGTTACTTGCAGTTCATTAATATGCAAGAGGGGCCGTGAAATCACTCCTGTTTCTGACAGGAGTTTGTACATGCCTTTCTGGAATGCTTCATTTCTGAAGTGGTCTGGCACTGAGGCTTTCCTTGTCTTCTTTTAATCAGCTCCATCTTGTCACTACATAAAGAGTTAAAAAAAAATGCTTTCTGAAAATCTCAAAGAAGATGCAGTGCATCTTTCTTTCTCTTTTCTTTCCTTTCTCTCTCTCTCTTTTTTTTTGGCATCCCCCACCTTCTTCCATGAACACATCAAAGTAAGAAGTGACATGCAATGCCCCGGAGCTCTTAGCAACATGCTTTTAGGTTTGGAAAATTTCATTTTCTACCTTATGATGATTACATGAGGAAAGATGAAATGCTTGCTTTGAGGTTTATTTGAGAAAGAGATGTAATAAATGTTGTGGCTTCCCACTGAATGGAACAAATCCATTCCGATCATGTGGGGATATTAAAAATTACATACGTGTGTGCAAAGACATAGCCTGTGTGACTTAGGTGGCACTTGTGCTTCCAGATGCAGAGAAAGGCGATGTTGGGTGGCTTCTTTCAGAAAATGCTGAATAAAGTTTTTCATTTTTCATTTTATCCAGCTCTGAATGCATTTGATTTCAAACAAAAATGAGTTCCCACCCTGTCTAGGCTATAGCAATCCCCTTTAAACCAGTCCCCCACCCCCACAAACACACACATACTCACACACACACACACAAAGGACAGTACAATTTACACAGACTGACATAGCTTACAGAGTACCCTTAGCTGAAAACCACAAGTGTGCCAGCCTGTTGAAGAATCAATCCAATGTCTCTTTTCCAGAAAGTTCATTTTTCCATACACTGAAGCAGGTCAGAGGACATTTGTGTTTTGTTCTGGCTATCATGATTTTTTTGTTTGTGTGTTTTTGTTTTTGCCTAGGGAACCTCTCTTTTAGCTGGGAGCTGAATGGAAAAGGATAAGCTCACCTTGCCCAGGAAACAGAGACAGCAAGGTGGAGAAATACGGTTTCAGCCCTATGCTCATGGTTTTAGCCAATGCTCCTTAGCAGGAAAGGGTGCCGGAAAATAAATCGAGTATTCACTGAGTAAAGCATTTTCCCCCACACAGAAACATGCAATCTCAGGCTCTATTCAGAGCTCTCACATCACATATGCCGCTCTTTGTTCAGCCCACAGCTGGGCCACACAGGTTGTGAGACGCAGGATTTGCACAAGCTTTGCCCGTGACTCCAGCAGGCCACCCTCCACAGAAAGTCGACCATCAACCACCCTCAGGGTCAGTTCCTCAGCCTCTTATGATCACGCTAATCAGTTGCGTTTGCATCAGAACTGTGAAATTTTTGCTTTGGCTGCAGAAAGAAGAAACATGTTGATCTTTTTTCATAAATAACCTAAACTCCAGCTATTCAGTGATGAGTAATCTCTGTTTACTCTCTCTCTTAAGGCAGTAAGAAATCGCTTTGATTGAATGCTTACTATGTGCTGTCAGATAGATTTCCTGCCCTTATCTTACTCAGCTCTATATTTAAAGGGAGATGACAACTTGTAAATATTTTTAAATATTTAAAGTTTTAAAAGTTTCCTCATTTGAGCCCCACACTCGCTCTGAGGCAGGTACTATTATGATTCCCACTTTATAGGAAAGGAAACCAAAGTTCCTTGAGTCCACAAAATCCCCAAGGGCACACATGGACAGAGGAGCTGAGATTCTAATTTGGGGCATATGACACCAGCCCAGGCTGTCAGTCACCGTGCTATACTGCCTCCTGCTGGTGGGAGCTTCTTGGGGTCCCATGGTCCTGTTTTCCCCTCTTGAGCACAAGGTACTACAATTTCTGTTTGCAAGTTCATTTCCTCCATAGACTGTGAGCCCCTGGAGTTATCTTATATGTGCATTCTCTAGTGTCTGACACCTAAGAAGTGCTCAATAAATGTTTGTTGGGTGAATTTAAAAATTAACTAATGAGGCACAGAATGTTAGAGTATTTAAGGGAGGGTGTATTAGTCTGTTTCTGTTGCTTATAACAAAATACCTGAAAGTGGTTGATTTATATAGAAAATAAAAACTTATTGCTTTCAGTTTCTGAGGCTGGGAAGTCCAAAGTCCATGTGATGGTTCCATTTATGTTGCTTATAACAATACATGGAACTGCATGATTTATAAAGAAAATAACATTTATCGCTTACAATTTCTGAGGCTGAGAAGTCCAGAGTCCATCTGGGGGTGGCCACAGTGACCCAGGGGTCTCATATTGCAAGATGGTGGAAGCAGAGAGAGAGAGAGAGAAAGACCTTGGCCACAGTGACCCAGGGGTCTCATATTGCAAGATGGTGGAAGCAGAGAGAGAGAGAGAGAGAGAAAGACCTTCCTCTTCTTTTAAAGCCCTCAGAACCACTTTTACTACTTGCTAGTTGTCTCATTTGGGGCAAATTATTTACCTTCTTTGGGCTGCAGGTTCTTGGTCCGTGTAGTGAGAGAACTGGGTTAAAGGGTCCTTGTAGCACTGTAGAAGAGCAGAGGCATATAATTATATTATAAATTGGTTGCAAGCATTTTACTAATACAGCAATGTGAATAAATTTATTATTATCAATAATAAACAATAATGCATCACTGAGTGCTTTTTATGAGGCAGGCATTTTATACATATCCGTGCCCAACAAGATATTATTGTCCCCACTTTTATGAAGGCAGAGATTGTGGTTCGAAGAAATCACACAATGTGCTTGAGCTCACGTAGGTAGTAAGCAGCCATGCTGGGATTTGAATTCAGGTCAGTCTGTCTCTGAAGTCCACACTCAGGCACATCAGGGACTCGATGCCACTACATTCCTTAGCAAATGTCCCACAGAGGAACCTGCCATCATTTTGACTCAAAAAACCCTAATGACTGCCCAACTCCTGTGTGTGATCCTGGCCTGCCCAGGGATGACAGTCCCTGGAGACAATCTCCTCAGAGGTCCCTTTGGGCCATTTGAAAACACTTAGCAATGCTACCACCATGGCTGCTTCCTCAGTAGTGGCCATGCCCGCTAGTGTGGCAAGACCAGCAGCAGACTGAGACAGGATGAGCAAACCATTCCCTAGAAACCAACCCTTTGTGCTCCCCTCCCTTGTAGACATTGAAGCAAAACTCCCTTTTTAATTCAGGAGGAAGCACCAAGTGACTTTGCTGTCTCCAAGGCTTACTTGCCCATTCACTCAAGACTTCTTTGCAAAAAATTCTTCTGTCTGGATGCCATCGAATCTTTTTCCTTCAGTGTCTCTATCTACTGCCTTCCAAATTTGAAATTTGCTTCCATTACTGTATCAAAGACTTCAATAGAAAGTCAATACAAAACATAGGAGCTTTTTAATGAATCATCCTTTGCCTGTGTTCATTATATGCTAAATGTCTTTCGGTAAACTCTTTAAAGACTGCTAATGTAACCATAGCCTTTTATAAACAAATCTACATATATGAATTTATAAATGTCATGTGTGTGTATGAGTATATACCTGTATGCATATAAATGCCAATATCTACATGTAGATAAGTATCTTAATCACACCCACAGGAAAAGTTTCTCATGTGACTTGGGGAGTGGAGTCTGGGCCAAAGACGTGCTTGCCTGCTGTCAGATGACTCCCTCACCCTCATCCTGCTCCACTGTTTTTAAAGGAAACGAGAACTTGTAAATACTTTTAAATATTTATTTTTAAATTATGTATTTGTGTCACACTATCATATCTGTTGGGCCCAGAACAAAAACTAGGGGCCTAGTCTTGGGCTATGAGGTTTAAAGGTGCCTAATCACTTTCCAAAGTATCCACAGCCAATCCTGTAAAGGTGCCATTGGAGTCAAGATTACTTAACATTCTAGATGAGTTTGAAAGGGTAACTAATTTGTGGCACAGAATAGAGCCTGTGTTATGTAAGGTCCAGTCAAGCAGATAGAACCCACACCAGGTTATTCAGTAGAAGGGATTTAATACAGGAAACTGTTTACAAAGGCAATGAAAGCCGCCTTAGGGGAAGGCAGTGGGGCACCTGGAGATTAGGAACTGTAAGGAGCCACTCCCATCCCGAGGGCGGGATGGACCCAGACAGGATCCCATGAGTGGGAGCTGCTCACAAGCAGCTGGAAGCAATGAGGAGGGTGGCCTGGTGGCTGCTGAAACTATGGAGGGGACACTGCCACAGCCGGAGATGCTACCAGAAGCAGAAAGAGAGAAGGGAGAAACACCCTGGCTTCTCCCTTTCTCACATCCTCCGATCTCCTTCCAGAGCCTACTGTTGAAGAAATCTAAACAAAATCAGAGAAGCCAGGAAACATATTTTGCAAGGGTCAGCACTCTGAAATACAGAGCTGGTCTGGCAAGTTGAGGGAATGTACCCAAGACCAAATGGAAAATGACTGGCCCTGAATTTATTACTCAAAAACTAGTTATGACCTTTCTTAATTGAGACACATATCTAGATGTAGATATTAGTGCACATGTTGCATAAGCATACAGACGATCTGTGTAGAGGCTGCTTGGGCATGTGACTTTCATTGTCCCCCTCAAAAGGGTGCACATTGAACTCAGGAGTGGTGGGTGATTTGCTTTGTACAATGAAATATGAGCAGAATCAATGTGTGCTTTCTCTGAACAGAAGCTATGAGCCATACCATGGCTCCACCATGGTCTTTCCCTCTGCCACAAGACCTGTGATGTCCCAGATTAGATAAGGTAAAAATGTAATGTATTATCCAACCTAGGACACTGTATTTATTATACTTTTTACATAGTCACAATTGAACTTATTGTTTTAAATGTAGAGGTACTTCACCCGAAAAGTTACTTGGAGTTTGAAAAAAATATACTGTGCACTTTACTTGAAAATATAACTAACTAACATACTGTTTAAAAATAAGGTTATCCTGTGTTTCCCAACTTTTCAGACACTGGACAGTCATACTCAAACAGCAGGAGATCACTCCAAGAATGTATTGAATACAAAATGGTTAAAGGCTCAAAACGGAATCTCCAAGTCCACACAATTAACCCCAGCTTTGAGATGAGTAAGATCTAATGGCACTTGTGGATTCCCAGAAATGATCTTTAAAAAAAAAAAAAAAAAAAAAAAAAAACCTTCTGGCCATATCACTCCCTTGCTTAAAAACCTCCCCTGGCTTCCTGCTGTATCCAAGCTTCCAAGCTTCGCAGAAGATAAAAAACAGACTCCTTCACTTGGCATAAAACCTAACCCCCATTTATCCCTCCAGTTCTATTTCTGCTCAATGCACCATGCTCGTATGTCTCAGAAACTTAACTTCTCACTATTATTAGTAAGTTGTCTTTGCATAGTTTCATGCCTTTCACATGCCATTCCCATATACCTTCACCTCTACTCCTCTGGCCTTCTCTTGGCAAAATCCTACCCATCTTTCAAGTCCCAGCTCAAATGCCCCCTCCTCTCTGGAGCTTCCCAAGTGGGCATCCCTGTGTTGCTGACTCCTACCCGCCCCACACTGCACTGTGATTACTCTGTCCACCACCTCCTCCACTTGACCACCACTCCCCTAGGGCTATGTCTTCACTGTTACACACCGAGCATCTATTATGCAGTCCAGCATATTTTAGGGCCCCTCTAAACATCTGTTGAATACATGAGTAAATGAATCAAGGCAGAATTTCTCTATTTACTGTCACATGCTGCTGAGAAATCATGAGATTCCCTGAAATCGATTAAGAATTCCAGATATCTCAATGTTAAATTCCAGATAGTTACCAGTTGTATTTTGCTAATTACAGATACAATAGTTTATAATACTGTCTATAGTTGAGTTTGGTCTGTTTCATGTAGAGTATTTAGAGTAACTTAATTTTAGAGCTAGAAAGAATCACAGATCAGCCAGCTCCCTTCAGATAAGATGAGACGTGTTGAAAAGAAAGAGATTACTTTAGAAGACGATTGAGCTAGAAGTCCTCCAACTAACCCTGTAGTCTTTTTAATCTATTGAGCTGTGTTTAAGGGGAAGTTTGATTATATGAACATTCACAATAGAAGAAAATGAAAGAGAAAATAAAATATATGGAAAAGAATCATACTTGGTATTAATCAAATAAATACAAATTAAGTTTCACTTGTATTATTTTATGCCTGCTAAATTTTCAAAAAATGATATGGGCCAAGGCTGCAGCAAAATTAGATTCTTACATACTTCTAAAAGTGTTTTAAATTGGTACAGACTTTTTGTGAATTAATAAAGAAATACAGAATAAGAGTCATAATGTTCATACTGTTTTGACTCTGTATCTAAAGTAACAGGAATTTATCCTATGAAATATTTTAGCAATACTAAAAACTGTTTGCCAGGAAATATTTATTGCTGCACTGCCTAGTGAGACCAACCTCAATATCTAACAAGATGGGATGGCATATTAAAGCAATGCAATATTTTGCAGTCATTAAACATTACAATTATGTAGCCCACATAGAAATGTGGAAAATATATAATATAAATCGGACAGAGTAGAAGTCACAATAGTATGTGCATTATGATAGCAACTCTATAAAAACACATTCTTACAGAAAGGCATGGGAAGGCAATTTTTAAAATAGGTGTGATAGGGTAGGATTATGTTTTTTTTATTTTTATCAACATTTTTTAATGTTGCTATGACATATTTTCTCCAATGAGAAGCAGGTGGAAAGTAAATTCATTCATGGGAGAATTGGAAAGGGACAAAGAGATGCACTAAAACAGGTGAGTCATGTGTGGTTTTTGCCCCAACCATGCCTTTCCCTGCAGCAGTGGGAATGGAGAGTGCAGTAGGGAACAGAATCCTCTGCAAGAGTCTGTCGAATTTGTAGGAAACAGAGGATGAAGGGAACTTACCGAGAAAGACTCACTCAATTTTGCTAAGGAGAGAGAACAGGATTTGATCCACGCTGCCTTAATATCTAAGCAAGAATATTGCTTCTCTCAGATCTCTGTGGCCAGTCATCAAGTCAACTATATATCAAGAGACTACTAAGTGCCAGGAACTGATCTTTAGAAACTTAACATATTTATTTTATTGAATCCTCATAACAATTGAACAATGTACCTACCCTAATACTTTTTATATTTTTCACAAAGGGAGATTCTAGAACACGAGGTCTGTTTTCAAAATCCCTTTCTGCAGAGTCATACCATGGGCCAATACACTGATGAGTAAGTGTTCTCATTGCCTGAAGACAGGTAGAAAGGAGTCAGATCATTTGTCTGCCTGTTACATGCAAACCTCTGTTAGGCCCCTGCATGTATTGTCTCATTAAATCCTAACATGAAGTGCGTATATGGCATAACCCCCATTTCAACTCCAAAACCCAAATAGCAAAATCACAGGTAACTAAGGTACTCCTAGGCTAAACCTGAAGGCTGACGAGGGTTCAGAAGTTGCTTGGCATTTAGACTTCTTTGTAGTTATTCTCAAAGGAGGAGTGATTTGTGTTTCGGGCAGGGCACTTCTTTGGGCAGGACTGGCTGACAGATTGTGAGACATTCCATAAACCTGGCCCTGGTCACTAACGTCTCAGAGCATTGCTCCCCAGCATTGTGACAATCAAAAATGCTTCTACACTTCCAAATGTTCTCTGGGGTAGGAGGGGGCCTCCTCCATTAGAAAAAAACATTCAGCAATTCATATTCATTACACCAATAAATGTTTATCAAGTACCTTCTCCATGCCAGGCACTTTGCTGGCACAAGATGCTTAGTGAGGAAGACTGACATTTAAAGTGGTGCCATGAAATGCGGCAAATGCTACAACAGACCAACGTGCTGTGAGCACAGAGAGGAAAATGCCTATAACTGTCTAAAATGTTCTGGCCAAGCTTGGTGACCTGTCACCGAGAAGTGACTCCAAGGAGAGTTCCAGATTTGCTGTACAAAGACCTCCATTCTTGTGCTCAATAGAAATCTTAATTATTATCTCACTTCAGACTCCTTGCTTATTCTGAGAATTAGTTTCTTCAAATGAAAGATGGAAACCAGGAGGGCCACCTCCCTGCCAGCAACCAGGCAAGGAGCGTGTCAAAAACACCACTTACATGCAGGTGGCCTACCACAGCCACCACCATAGCCACACCTGCTGCAAAAGCGGCTTGACACCACAGCACTAGCCACAGCCACCATGCAGGTGGCCCGCCACACACTCAACTACATTGACACAAGGAGAGTCACCAGCAGAGACCAGAAAAAGAAGAGGATGTCTCTCTGCAAAAGCCCACTCCAGAGTAACAGAAGAAGCATCTGCTCTACGATAATAGTGCAGGACCTGTACACCCCTCTCTCAGCATTGGTCACATCATTTAGGCAACAAATTAACAGAGAAAGTGTTAATCTTTCAGAAGGAAAGAACAAATCTATGGTTATTGGCGGGAGGGGGAGAGATTGGATAAGAGGCTGAAAGAATAATTAAGATTTGTAATAATGAGTATGCTAATAATATTGATTTGATCAATGTTATGTTGTACACTGGTGATGGTAGTCAATGTTGTATTGTCAACTATGCTTCAATAAAAATAAATAAAATTTTTAAAAAAGAGAAAATTTACACACTTGTGCAACCATTACCACCTTCCAATTTTAGAAAATTGCCATCACCCTAAAAAGATACCCTATGCCCACCTGCAGGCAACTCCCTACTCCTATCTCCAGCCCCGGACAATCACTAATAAACTTTCTGTCTCTAAAGAAAAAAAAAAAAACTACCCATAACACTGTCTGTCCTACCTACCTCACAGAGCTGATGCAGGAGAAAGCCTATGGCGTGCTATGCACATTTAGTAATGTAGCAGGGATTTGGGTTTGAGCCTCATTTTTGTTCTCTGCTGGGAATCAGACATGTCTGGAAATGTCTACTGACTTGGTGGGGTAGGCAGCCTACTGGCATCTATTTTTAAGAAGTTGGTGTCCCTAGATTCTCATCTGAGCCATGCAGAGAAGTTGTTTGCAGAGGCTGAGGAGACTGCTGTCAGCAGGGGCTCTGTGAGAGGCAAGGGCTCAAGTGATGCCCTCTGGCCCCCAGATAACAGAGTAAGGCCCAGAGCTGGGGGCTGAGGAGGGGTGGAAATGGAATGGTCCCTGTCGAAAATGCAGCACACCTTTAGCTCTGTGATGACGGCTGAGTCCACTGTGCTGCTTTGGCTTAGTGCACATGCCAGGTCCTTCACTGGCAGCAGTAACAGGGAGGAGATGCCCACCTCTGAGTGGCTTCATGGGCAGGAAACATCCACCAGAACAGCCTGGAGCAAAAGATAAACAGACAACTTATTGGTAAACATAGGTGAGATGACCCCTGCGTATTCCCCAAATACTCACAGAGAAGATTTGACAGCAGGTGAGGGTATTAACAATTGAAATGTGATTTATTGCTGTTCATGTGACCTTATTCACACCCACAGGCTAGGAGAACATAGGTCAGAGTGGATGTTGCCATGGCAGTAGGAGAAGACGGCTGTCTGGAGGCCAGCTCCCAGCATGCACAGCCCACTTCCCCGCCAGGCCTGAGACTGGCCGTGACAGGAAGGCAGTGACACGAAGGCCCACCGCCATGGAAACATAAATTTGGGATTGCCCTGCCTCTCAGTGGAGAGGGTGCAGAGATCAGTTTCCCCAAAACCACCTAACTCCTAATAAAAGCAAAGTAACTATGGGGTGTTTCTTGAAAGTAGTGGTGCCTGGAATTAATACTTGACTCTTTTAATTTCTGGAAGGTTCATGCACCCAGTGACTTCTGGACAGCCCATGATGCTAATAGGAAGTGGGGGTAGAATCTCACCTCCTGGGGCCTTCTCAGGTGTTGGAAGAGCTAATACCTGATTAGATGAGTTCTCAGCCCAATTAAATGACTGAAAAACTTCCTCTTTTCTCTCTTAGGAAGTTTCTTTTCTGCAATCTGTATTTCCCCAACATGGCAACAACAATATATCCCGTCCCACATGCACTTCTTACAATGTGACCTCGGCATTGCTCCCATGGAGGGGTGGGGTCTATGTCTCCTCCCCTTGAGCTGGGTGAACCCTTGTGACTGCCTTAAATATAGAGCACAGAAGAATCACCATGTGATTTCTACTGCTAGAGCACCAGAATGCCACACATTTCTGCCTAGTTCTCTTGGAACACTGGCTCTTGGAACCCAGTCTCTGTGCTCCGAGGAAACTCAATCAGCCCATGGAGAGGCCCCCATGGAGAGAACAAAGGCTCCCAGCACCCAGCCCAGACAAGCTTCCAGATAATGGCCAGCTGTGTGAGTGACGAATCCTGAAGGGGATCCCCCAGACTTCTCTGTGACCATTTCTTCATGCTGCTAACACACTGCTGTGCTCTCTTCACCCTTGCTGTTCATCATAAGGTCCACCTTCGGGCATGCCATTTTGTTTTATTATAAAATAAGATTATTTTCATATTAAATCCTACTGGTTTACATTTTGGAATTTGTCTCATCACAAAAGATTTGATTTGGTTAATTAATTCTGGCTCTTGTAGGGGGGGAAATTGCAGAATTTGAGAAACACAAGACATTACTTTGATGTCCATATTCTGAAAGACTTTATAAAATTATCAAAGCCCTATAGAGGGACTTTTCTCTAAACGTTCCACACTCTAGGACGAGACAATGATCCCATCTGCTGGCCTGATGTGTTGTATTGGGAGGGGGGAGGGCAGACAGAAGGGGGTGGGGTTTTTGATTTATCATCTGAATCTCTTTCTCTTTCCACCTCATTTGATGTGATCCTTAGTAAGATATGTCCTTGTCTTGCACTCATTTAAAATGAAGACTCCTCTCAATGATTTCCCCGATTTTAAGTTTGTGAAGTAAGGGGGAAAAAAAATCTGGTAAGGTCTGCAGTTACACTGATTTGTCTTATTCTCACCTTATTTCAAAACCATGTTATTCTTCCTGCTGCATTTCCACCAACCATTTTCTTCTGCAACCTGTGGGTTTCCTGCAGAGAGAGGACAATGGGCAAGTTAAGTGACAGAGATGATTTACAGGCTTTTTACTTTTTGTTCTAATTTACAGGAAAATTGTCCTTGCATGGGAAGACAATCTAAAGCCTCACATCACTGAAGGATTTGTGGCGATGGAAAAGAAAATGAATAAACAGAACATATTTTATATTAGTAATACCAAATATATTTGATGATAGTAGTTCACATGTGCCTCAGATGCCAGTAAAAATGCCTCTTTTTTTTAACTGAAAAAAATATTTGCCTTTATATCAGACAGTACTTTCCTTCTATTCTTCTGCAAGTGTTAATTTGTATCTGCTTCAGCTAGGATTATGTTCTGCTACATAAAATAGAAAACCTCTTTTAAGAGATTTAAAATCACAAAGTTCTATTGTTTCATGTAAAAAATATCCACAAATGAACAGTCCATGGCTGGTAGGGCAGCATTACAAAGACAGCAGGAATCAAGACATCTTCCATCTTTTGCTTTACCATTCTTACCACAGAGCTTCCGTCCTTAAGCTGGCTGCTGGTGTTCCAGCGTCTTGTCTGGGATCCTGGCAACCGGAAGAGGAAAAGGGAAAGGAAAACCCACACAGGATCCTGCTGAGTCAACTCCCTTTAAGAGGCTTTCCTAGAAACTCCATACAACAGTTCTGCTTGCATCGCTGTGGCCAGATTCTATCACATGATCACTCCTAGCTGCAAAGGAACCTAGAAAAACATTAACACCACAGTTCATAGAGGTTCTTCGCTTCTCCGAGTCCTCCAGTGTTTATTGTTTACACTACATGATGTAAAAGCCACCTAGTGTTCTCTTCTACTGTTCTGTGTTCTATGAACAAGCAGAGATTTTTTACAGAAATGTAAATTCCTTGGGTAATTAATCACCACACCCCTTTTACTGCATTTTTCAAAATTGTTGATATGGGACTAGAACACGCTGATATACCTCAAAATTATAAAGGCTCTATTTCTCCTGAAAAGGAGGAGAAGCAATATTAGATGGGTAAGTAGCAATCTGACACAATATCATTAACGCCTAATGATGCATACAATATATCATATATTTTATATTTCAATTTAATACAATTGAATAAATATTTTTGGAGTGCCTCCTATGTTCTGTCTCTAAAACAAGAACTATGAAGTGTTTAAACTCACAAAAGTAAGGCAAAAGTATGGTACATGGTAATTAATTATCCTAGTGAGTTTAAAATTATAGTAAAGAACTCTGCTTGCTCATAGAACACAGAAAAATAAAGAGATCTATAATTGAGTCATGTATCATAGCACAGACAATAAGGACTGGAGAAAATTGGAGAAGAGAGGGACCTCTGTGAGCCGTGGTGCTAACGTTTTGCTGAAGGAGATAGAACCTAAAATGGAATTGAAAAATACGATGTACAAGTGTGATGGTTAATTTTAATGTGTCCACTAGACTGGGCCATGGGGTGCCCAGACATTTGGTTAAACATTATTCTGGGTGTGTCCATGACAGTGTTTCTGCATGAGATTAACATTTGAATCTGTAGATTGAGTAAAGCAGATTGCCCTCCCCAATGTGGTTGGCCTCATCCAATCCATTGCAGGCCTGAGTAGAACAGAAAGGCTGAGTAAGAAAGAATTCTCTCTCTGCCTGACTGTCTTCAAGCTGGGACGAGGATCTCCTGCCTTTGGAATTGGACTGGGACTGGAACTATATCACTGGCTCTCCAGCTTGCCAACCTCAGATCCTGGGAATTCTAAGCCTCCTTAATTGTATGAGCCAATTCCCTATAATAAATCTCTTTCCCCCTCCCTCCCTTTATCTGTCTATCTCCTATTGGTTCTCTTTCTCTGGAAAAGCCTGACTCTTACGACAACTATGCAACAAAACTTTTTAGCACATTGAGCAACTTCTAAGCCCCGGGCTCGGTGAAAGGCACAGGAATGGAGATGAAAGATACATCCCCATTCCTGAAGTAACTCACACTCACGGGCTACAGAGAGAAAGGGAAGAAAACAGTCAGGACAGTAGCATGTGACAGTGCCGTGGTGGAGGAGTGCAGCGTGCTGAAGGACGCAGGGAGGAACTGCTGACTCAGCTGCGGGGACGAGGGCCTACCGGGGACAGGGAAGGGGTCTCAGAAGCATTCTAGAAAGAGAAGTGGTGGCCGTGCAGGAGGGCATAGGTGTGTAGGAGAGACTTAAAAGAGGGTGTTTGGGGTTTTGCTTGTCTTGTTTTTGTTTGGAGAGACTGATGTGTATTTGAAAGCTGAGAAGAAAGTACCAATAAAGTGGGGGACACTGAAAGTACTGGAGGAAGGGTAAGAGGGTAACAGGTGAGGAGAGAGGGCAGGAGAAGGAACTCAGAGCACATGGGAAGAGCTTAGTCTCTGTTCAGAATGAAGAGTGGTGACAAGCCACGTGGGCACAGAGGTCAGAGCTCAAGGGGTCCTTCCAGATTCCTCTACTGTATCAATCCTAGATCCTTAGCATGGAAAAAGAGGCACAGAATATGGAAATTAACTTAAAGACTATTGGATGTGCCATCAAGAGTCATGTGCTGCATTTCACGGGCATCTGATCACGACCTACAGAAACTCTGCTGGCAGCAGGACCCAGCTGAGGCCCCAGGGCGACCTATGTTGCCTCCTTTCCTATCTGCTCTTTCCTATAACATCTCTCTGTCCACTCTCCGCTAGACATCTAACCGTCTCCTCTCCTCTCTCTCATACACAATTCACTCACTTTGAGGTCTCCCAAACCCAGTGGATTTCCTTCTACCCTACCACTGTGTGAGTTGGCTTTACCAAGCATTTGTTACCACTGCCCAGAGCGGTACAATCTGTCCTGAGCCCCGGATGCTGAGCACAGTCACCTGGATCTCCAGCTCCCCGACTATAATTCCATAGATGCCTGGGGTCTGGTGCCTTTGGAAGTCACAAAATGGACATGGAAGTTCCTGCTGGCTCCTGCACGAGTTCCACGCAGCTTCTCTGCATCGGGCACTGCCTGTGGCTCCAGAGGCCACTGGGAAGGTAAGAAGGTCATGATGGGATTGAATATATTCAAATGATACACAGTTTCAGGTTGGGGTGCTTTGATTTGTGTGATTTGTAATGAATGCAATAAGAATACCATTTATTTCCAACTCTCCAGTCAGATTATTAACTTTTTCTTCCAAAGATAAACTTGATTACATTATTTATTTATACTATGTACATTGCATTAGAAGTAAAAATTGCATCAGGATAAAAAAATCATATACAGTTTTTTTAAAATTAGTGTTTTCTTATCCGTTGCTAATAACAGCTTAGATGATTAAAAGGAAGAATCTTAAATATGCAACTCACCTTCAGGTCTTGGTACTGCTCATTTACTTTTACACATTTTGCTAAACTTAACAGACAATATAGAAATATCACCTCTACTCACTTTCAATTTCTCATTTTTATACCAGTGGTGAGCTTTTGTGGTGGGGTCTATGACATATCAGCAGAGGCACCACAATATAGGTGAAAAGATGGGAGCTATGGAGCTGCATATATTTAAGTTTAAATCTTAAGTATGCCTTTAACTATCTGCACAGGGGGGTACATAATTTTTTAAAATTCTAAAAACAGTTTTTTAAATTTGTAAATAGGGATGGCAAATAAATTTATTGGATATTTGCTATGAACAAGGCACTAGCCTAAACAGTTATCACATTTCATCTTGAAAAAAATCCTACAAGATAGTGTTATTATTTTCTCTGTTACACAGATGAGACAATAGAGACAGATAATCTAAATTGCCCAAGGACATTCAACATAAGCTAGGGGTCAAACCTATGTGTCTGGCTTTAAAGCCTCCCCTCTTAACCACTGTCCTGCACTGCCTCCTGTGTGGGTCATCTCCAATCCCGGGGACAGCACCTACAAGGTAGGTGTCATCTCCAGATCAAGACAAAGTAATTCACATTAGAAAAAAACTCACACCCCCAGAAGGCCAGTTTTGTGGTTCTCCAGCTTTTTCCCTGTGCTGGCTCCATTCCCTTCCTTGGTGGAACTTATTCAACCCTGGCCCCACCAGTCCTTTGAAGGACGCTGCCCTCTGTTGGTGGGCTAACAGGAGCAGCCATGACACTCAATTTAATTTATGCCTTCTTTGTTCTAAACATCTTTAAAGTGGACTTACCACTTTAAAGGAATGTTTCCGTGTTTGTATTAGTCTGTTTTGTGTTGCTATAATATAACAGAATACCTGAGACTGGGTAATTTATAAAGAAAATGAAATTTATTGGTTTCAGTTTCTGAGGCTGGGAAGTCCAAAGTCCATGTGGTGGTGGCGACAGTGACCCGGGGGTTTCACATTGCAAGATGGTGGAAGCAGAGAGAGCAAAATGAAATTTATTGGTTTCAGTTTCTGAGGCTGGGAAGTCCAAAGTCCATGTGGTGGTGGCAACAGTGACCCGGGGGTTTCACATTGCAAGATGGTGGAAGCAGAGAGAGCGGAGAAAGACAGAAAGACAGATTCTCCTCTTCTTTTAAAGCCCTCAGAACCACACCCCTGACCACCATTTTTAATCCATTCACTACTGCATGGTCCTACAATCTAATCACCTCTTCAAGGCTCCACCTTTCAATTACCATAATAGGATTTCCCACTCTCTGAACAGTCACAGTGGGGGCTAACTTAATAATTCAAAGAACTTGGGGGACACAATTCAAGCTTCAGGGAGTTTCAGGGGGACATAATTAAATCCACTACAATGTTCCTTTACTTTGTACAAAGTGCTACATTATGTATAATATACATAATGTATATTATCTTATTAAAACCTCCCAACAATCCTGATGAAAATGCTCAGAGACTTTAAGGGACAGACACAAGGCAACAGCATAGTTATCAGTAGTAAGAAGGGAATTTGACTGTACACTTGCATGTTTGTGTTAACTGTAAATTTCAGTTATGATTTCTTCCTGAGTGTTTAAATGCAACATGAATGCAGTAAGAACTGACTGCTCAATTATGTGATCATGACAGCCCCCAGCTTGGAAGCCTCTTAGGGAAGCCCATCAGCTTTGGAATAAAAAATAAACTTTCTAGCATGCCATATGTGAGCTTCACTGTCTATCCCCCTTTCAACCTTTCCAGTCCCATCCTTCACAGCTGCCCTCTCCACTCAAGCCCTGTCAGAGCAGCTGACATTGCAGAATATACCTCTCCCTTTATCCATCCAGGCTTGTCCCCTACCCCATCTGCTGCCTAGAAAACACTCACTACATTTTTAAAGCCCGGAACAATCATTATCCTCTCTGAAAAGGTGCCCCAAGCTTTTATCCCACCCAAAATGATTGCTCAACACTTTATAAATATAAATCATATCACACCATAATCGTGTGCTTACATATCTTTCTTCCTACTAGAATGAGTATCCTTCACAAGCAGCAACCATCCCACTCATTTTGGTGCCCACCACGTAACCACATGTACCTACTACATAGTAGGTACCTGCTAATGGGTTTTTGTTATTGCTTTTTAGCTAACTGTGTTGAGTGTCTACTATGTGCTGGGACATTTATCAAAATGCTTTGCCTATAACAACGCACTCAATCCCTTCTGGGTTCTACCAACACACTCAATCCTATGAGCTGGGTTCTACCATTTTCTACACTTTACAAATGAGGAAACTGGGCACAGGTGAAACAACTTTCTCCAGGTAACCTACCTAGTGAGTGACAGAGGCAAAACTCAGACCAGCCACCTAGGCTCCTGAGCCCATGCTCCTGGCAACTCTGCTAGAGTAGCCCTTGTTTATTGGTTAAAGGTGTGTTAAGTGAAAGAAGAAACGACCCAATGTGGTTTCTTACAATGTTAGTATCTTGCTAAGTGTGATCCTACACTAGAAGGAGGGCGATTAGGGAATCTCAACAGTACGACAGCCTGGACTCCAAGTTTCACCGAAAGTGAGAATCGCAACCACCATCTTCCTCTGCGAGAACAGTGTTGCTGCACTGCCCCGTTTCTACTGTCTTGGAAGGAAAACAATCTGACTGCACCATATTCCCACCACAGTTTGTGCTGGCTACTGCTTTTCTCTACCTGCTCCTCCAGGACCGTGTGGGAATCTTATGGAAGTTATCATTCGATGTAGAATCCTTGGTTGGCTTTCCTTTTTTCCTGATGGAACTGAAGGTAGTATTCAGAATGGGAAGGGAGGAATTGGAAAGCACATTCCCGCCAGCATCCTAAGGAAGTGGGTAAGTAGGGAAACCCAGATAATTTCTTTGACGTGCCTCCTGATTTGAGCAGAAGGATGGGGACCATTTTCTCTTTCTTAAATGTACAATGATGTGTCTGTGAACTGATTCTCCCACTGTGCTATGCACCACTGTAGAGCAGATTTGGAGCGTGAATTAGGATGAATTTTCTCTCCTCCTCCAAGTCCACATGATACTGTACCGCATTCTCTATCCAAGTCAATAAATATTTTGGGGACCCCAAACATGGCGTTATTGTCTATGGCATAAATGAAGTGGGATCTTCCTCAAGGAATTTCAAGTGTACAAGGGAGAATCTTGTAATGCACAAACTGTAATACTATATATATTTAAATTATGGCTAACATAGAGNGAGAATCTTGTAATGCACAAACTGTAATACTATATATATTTAAATTATGGCTAACATAGAGATAGAAACAAAGAACTAGAATGAATAATAGGGAGGAAAAATTTTCATGGAAAATTGGGAAATTCTTTATGGATAAGGATAAGGAAATTCTTTATGGATAAAGGAGTCCTTTCAGCATTCCATAACTGAAAGAAAAATGATCTCATTGATTCTCATAAGCTTTTATCAAACAGTGTAAAGCCTGGCAGCATCATACCATTTCACAGAGGAGTATAATACTGAAGAAAATAGAAATTTACAAAGGGATAATAGAGGGTGGGGTGTAATAGTGATATACAGCATTTGATAAATGCCTACAAAATTCTGTATACTTTATATATACATTATTTAATTAAATCCAGGCAGGAATCCTGCAAGATTGGCATCATTGGCCCATCGTACAGCTGAAGAATCCAAAGCTCAACAATGTTAAGTAATTTGTCCAGGTTCACAAAGTTTCTAATTGCCAGAGACCCACTATTTGAAAGTAGATCTATTTTTATGGCCTTGGCTTTTTCTATTTCACCATGCTGCCTTTAAAAAAAGTCACATAAAAGGCAAATAATTGATTGATGTCATTCTTCCTCAAGGACGTGAAAGGAATGTGCAAACAGCACAGTCATTTTCTTTAGTAAAATCTTTTAATTATGACCCAAATCACAGCACTGCAGTGATAAGCTTATTGTGAGCTCACCTGAAGTCAAAGCACTTCACAGCAAGTTCAGTGGTGAACTTTGGCTCCTTGTCTATTAGCAAATAGAGAACCCTAGGAAGGTATGTTTTATCTGACTTAGACCAAAATGTTACAGAGTGAGACATTTATAAGAATGCCAGCAGGAGGTGAGAGAAAAGAAAAAGGTAGAGTTTGCAACTTATTATCTCTATAGCTTCATTTGGGGACCTACTATTATTACCTTTCTAGAAATAAAGTATACCCCTTTTGAGGCCTGTTAAGGGAATATTTACAAGGAGGGTAAAGGCCTTGAATGAAGAGGTTAGCAGGACTGTGTATGTGCGAGCATCTGTCTAACTTGATGGGTTCAGAACCAATCCTTCAGCCCAAATGAAGAGTCTGTGTCTCATAGGATACTCATGATTCAGTAATGAGTTGCTGTTTGTAAGTGACAAGATAACTCACATCATTTGGTTCCCAAGGTAGGTGAGGATTTCTATC
>NW_007727796.1:187790-211458 GCF_000696425.1 Galeopterus variegatus
GACCCAAAATATGTTAAGCTTTCCTTCTTTTAAAGATTCTCTGAATCAGGCACTAGCTTCACAGAACTTCAATTTATTACCTTGTTTCTTCTTTTGTATTATATCAGGTACGTATGTATATGTGTGGGTATAAAATATATGTGACATATATTCACCCATACACACTAGATAGAAAAATTCTGAAATTGGAATTGAGCAAACACTGCCCCAGTTTTACCTGTATCTCTATTTCCCATGGAAGATTACAGAAGAGAATACGCTTAAAGATTCCAAGGAAAAGGATCTGCCAGCACCTAGAAGGGGAAGACATAAGAATGAGAAAAAAAGGATGTCCTGGAACAAAGAATAATTCCAGAAGATTCAATAAAATACTGTTAAGTCAATATTCCTATGAAGTCATTCTTAACAAATACCTCCCATCTTGGATCAATTTCTCTGTAACAACAAGACAGCCAATCTTATCACATATTAGGGCAAGAAAACTTCACCGAGACCACAATATTCATTCATTCATTTCTTAACATTTACTGAGAACCTACTGTTACCCTATGCCCATCACTGACAGCCAATCTTATCACATATTAGGGCAAGAAAACTTCACCGAGACCACGATATTCATTCATTCATTTCTTAACATTTACTGAGAACCTACTGTTACCCTATGCCCATCACTACACTCCCAGGTTTGAGGAATGAAAATAGAGGATTAGTAAAGGGTTAAAAAACAATTTATTCCCCAAGATTTACAGCCAATCTATTGATTATGCATATTTGTCACCAATATGGGTATAACTTCTGACTCTCTCTAGAATGGATAATTTATTCATTTGAAAAGTTTACAATTGTGCTCCCAGGCCTGAGGCAGTAAGTATATCTCATAAATGTAACGAAGAAATAAAGGCATGCTAAGCCATTTTCATGAAAATCCTAATACATATGTGAAGGAATTGTATTGTCTCATTAAGGGAAATAGAAGAGATGGTGACTTACCATGACAAGGTAAATATCTAAAGATAAATGCTAAAATTTTAAGGAAAGTCGTGACAAGGTAAATACCTAAAGATAAATGCTAAAATTTTAAGGAAAGTCATTCAAGCCTGCCCCATAGAAAGGATAGTAAATTCTAAATACTGTTATATTTTACAGGCATGTTGATGGTTAATTAATTTTCTTCATTTATGAAAGGAGGGGGCTGTAGAGACCCCATATGACAAGGTAAATATCTAAAGATAAATGCTAAAATTTTAAGGAAAGTCATTCAAGCCTGCCCCATAGAAAGGATAGTAAATTCTAAATACTGTTATATTTTACAGGGCATGTTGATGGTTAATTAATTTTCTTCATTTATGAAAGGAGGGGGCTGTAGAGACCCCATGACTGGCAGGGTACTTGCAAGTCTGAGGGACATGAGAGAAATGTGAAGATAACTCTGAGTTTTCATGGAGTACTGCCAGGTTACTATAGTTTCATCTCAGCAAAGGGCACTTTCAGCACCAAGCAAGTGTGTTATATAATCCCTCGCTAAAAATGGGAGCTAAAGAGGACTCTGCTGAGGAGGAAAACACCGGGGCAGAGCTCTGACTGTGCTAAAGGCCAAATGTGCCTATGAAATCTGGGTCAAAGAGTAAATACTAAGAGTTTGAGGTTGGCTCTCAAATGGAGGGACAGGAATGTAGCAGGAATGTTTGAGATATTCTTTGAAGCAAGATGGTATGACTGTTTGTTTATTCCTACCAGGTTTTATAATCTGTAGCTCCTTGTCCCTCCCAACCAGGCCTCCACGACAAAAGTCGAGGGCAAAGGCCAGACAGACCCTGGGCCACTATTTTCTATGTAAGGAGACTACAGTACACCTAAGCAACCATGACCTCGGAGAAAAATGCAGATATTTATTTGAAGCTGGGTGCTGACACTCGTTTTTGTAATTACTGTATTTCTCATCTCCCCCATTTCCATGGGCCAAACATAAAGTGTGCGGGAAAGCAACTACCTGTATGTACTTCTATTTACTCAAGTTTACAGCTATCGTACAGTGCTGATTAATCCTCCCTTCTCCGTGACACTGAGGCAGCAGCAGCCTAATGCCATCTTTATTATTGCTCAGCAGATCCCACACCACTGCATACAGAAATGGTGTAAATCATGGAACCAGTGTTTGAGGTCCATAAAATGCAAGGTTATGAATATTTCATTGCTATACATTTTATTTCCCTGTCTATTCTGCATCTCCCAAAATGTTGTTTGTTTATTTATTGGCTCACCGTTCACTGGGAATATTTAATCCTTAATATAAGGTGTGGACTGGATCACCAACCCCTGTCTTGTGACCTCAGCTACACTTGAAAGTAATGATAGATGGGGTTTCCTCCTCTTTTCCATCCTTTTTTAACCCTCACACAGTTGACTGCCAGGTTAGCTCACGGACAGGAGTTTCATCTTCTCTGTCATAATTGCGTCGATTTGCAAGCCCCACAAATTGCCTCCCAAACGTTTCTCCTGTGAACTACAGCTACGTATTGAAATTTTTCTCAACGCCCCATTGTATCCATCTTTGGCTGAAGTAAGCAGTTAGACTTTTGCTGTAGATCTTGGCAATGAAAGACACATTGTGGGAGTGCAATTAGCTTCACTCCCTGTGCTGGTACAAATGATTTGTAGGAATCAGCTGTCCTGCAAAAGATGTAGCCATTATCACCTGCTTCTGGATTTTCCTCTAACCACAAAATTCATATTAGTAAACAGCCAAGGGGAGTCAATCTTAGCAAAATCAGAGTCTGAGTCCCCTGCATTAAGGTGCTAACTTCTCTCTTGCTACAGGGCATAGTAGATATTAATACAACTCTTTGGTACAGGCTGCAAAATATATAAAATGTCATAATTATATCTGCAATTCAGCAATGAAACAATTTTCCTCCTTTCTTCACTGTCATCAGCATAATAGCAGCCTATGGGATTTGTATTTTCTGGCTGTGAGCCCTTTTATGGGCTGCAGAAAAAAAATACAAGCAGGTTAGTTTCACGGCTCTGAGAAGGCCTCATGACAGAAATATTGCTTTTAATGTTATTGTCTCTTTCTAGCTTGTAACCCACTCTCTTTAGGTGGAGAGGCTTCTGTGCTGATGCAGCGTCACTTATGTTTTTCTGATAAATCCCTATGTTCCCTTCCTGGCTTTGGCCACCCATCTGGAGAGGGAAATAATTAACCAGCTTTCAGGATCATGCTATGTTATCTATAGATAAAGGGAAAATGTGTCGGGAGGGGGGTATTCAGAGAGGAGTGAAGTCTGAAGTCGTAAGGAAGCATGTCTCCAAGGTTTCTCTTGGAGACATAAAAGAACACAAGAAAGATGCATTCTGAGTGAATCTTCACATCTTGCTTATTTTGCTAGCCAAGACAAATATCACAGCTCATATCTAACATTTGAAAAGCAGGGCCAAATAAAATGATGGATTAATAAGTCCAAGGACAGAATAATAGAAGGAAAATATATTATAAAGAATGATGCCCATGTCAGTCTGAAAGGGGCGGGAAAAAAGCTGAAATGGAAATAGGAAAAAAATGTACCATAGCAACCTTAAATAAAAAAAAACCCTCCTGTAGTTATGCTAAACATTAATTAAGGTTACCCCAGACCCCTATGGTACTATTACTTCAGAAACAGGTATCTTTAGACCATTTGTGATTGTTTTTGTTATAACCTACACTATGGGCATTGCGAATTGAACACCAGGCTAAATGTTCCGTCTATAATTATTGGTAATAATATTCCGTGCACATTTATATCCCCCATCATCATCTGTGATGAGGCTAATCCAGTACTTTCTGCATGAACTGCTATAATACCCAAAGCAGCAGGATGGAATATTATCAAGCATGGGTTTGTCAGTGGAAAAACTAATGCAACGGAGTTCATTTCTAGAAAATAGACTAGGGATAGAATTTGTTAGAATCAGCCACACAGAAAGACACCTGTAACACTCTCCAAGGTGACTCACTCGAGTGACCATTTCTCATAATGGTTTCATGTTAGTCACAGGAAGCATGCTGAATACAGTTCTATAAAACTAAGAAAATATTCTTTAGCCGAGAGGCAGGTCTTTAATGAGAGGTGAGATGATCTGAACTCCACTGTCATACTAGCCATAGACACTTACTTAGCGATGTTCTGCTGACTACTCTGTGACTCAGTTTCATAAATGGTAAAAGACTGAATATAGACAGGAAGCTCTAGGAATGAATATGATTTTAGAATCTGTAAGCAGATCAGAGATCTCCAGAGACAAATAGTTTCTCTACTGTATTTTAAAGTAAGTGAACAGAGCAATAGTTTTGCAAGCAACAAATCATTATTTAAATAGAACTGTTCAAGATGTCTTATAAAAGGAATTAATAGAAAGCCTAGAAGTTACTCAAAAGAACTCAGTTGTAAAATAGAAAAACTGTCATACATGTTAGACCCTTCTTGAACTCTAAGACTATAATGAGGAAACCATAGTTGTGCCCACAGTTAAGAAAAAAATTTGCAGCATATGAAAATTCACATTTACAAACCAGATCAATTAATGAGTGATTATTCACACTATAAAAGGATTTATCGCTTTACAAATGGATTCCCTGCAGGGTTCCATTTTAATAACTGAGCTCTCTCAGTGTTAGGAGTCACTGCCAATTAAAAGTCAATCACAAGTGAAGATAAAGCGCCTCTGAAATTAAAATGTATGTTGGTGGAAAACCATCCTGGAGTTACAAAAATTCACATTACATACAATTTTGTGGGGACACAGAATTTATTTCACAAGCCTTTGCTGAGCACCTACTATAAACTCAGCTGGTCCTGTCACTGCCAGGGGATTTCAAAAAGTAGAGTGAATAGTCACCGCCTTGGGGACTTCTACACCGTGGTGGCTGCAGCAGTGTGGTGTGAAGGGGTGTGGTCAGCATTCAGGTGGGACTGTGCTTTCTGGTGGAAGTCAGTCTTCCACATTGTCAGTTCTCACTTGCTAAATGCCAAGGGAGCTCTCCTGTCATTGCATCAACCACAAAATGCCCCTGCATGTTTTCCAACATCTTTTGTACCTGTTGTGACCCTCTGGAAGTCTGATGGAATCTTAGGACCTTTATTGCTAAAGGACATATTAGAAGCCACGTATTCAACTCTTTCCTTTAGGAGAGGAGGAAATTGAGTCCGAAAGAAATGAAGGGGCTGGTTTCCAAATGCCCACTCCATGGGACTTTCTGTTAAACAATTTTTTTTGGAGAAAGTGAGGGTGTTTGATGTTTACTCTCCAAACTCAGCTTTTGTTCTTTTTTAACCTTAAATTGTCTTCATATTTTCCATGTCTCTTTCCTTTTCATGTCTGCTGTTTTTCCTCTTTTTGAGGAAAGGAGTATTCCTACCCTTTGTGGGGTTCCACTTCTACCTGTTCCTCACAACCTTTCTTGCCAGGGCTCTGCTTCTGCCAATAGTAGGATTTTAGAACAGAAAGTTAATAAGTGAAAACCTTGCCCAATGATTCCAACAGTGGTGTGGAAAAGGTTCTCTAATGAAGTAAGGAAATTCCTCTGCTGGGGGCTTAAGGAGGGGAGAAGGTTTGGAACAGCTGTGGGGGTTTGATTGGATGTAAAGAACGGGATGAATAAAAAGTCTTTTTATTGTACTTGGTTCTGCTGAGGTTCAGCTGATGAGATTGCACGAAACTTTAACTGACCTAATCGGCACGTTTTTATTATTTTCTTCAGCGGCTTTCAGCAGTCAAAGAATGTGAGAAGAAAAACCCCTCTGGGAAGTCATCCATAACTGATGAATGATTAAATGTAAAGAAAATGAGGGATTTGGGTAGGACAGCAAATACATCACTGAAATGGCTGACCATGAGGTCCATGCTAGAGTGGCCAAGTGACACCACAGGCGATCTGGATCCCCCCAAATTGGAAAGCTTCGAGGAGCCAGAGGCACCTGGCATGCTGACTCTGGTGTGAGAGAATGGAAGAAAGAGAGGTGGAGCTTCCAAGAGGAAGGTCAGAGCTCCAGGTCTCAAATGTGCAGCAGTTTTGTGTGTTTGTGTTGTCTCTGATATGGCCAGCTGGTGTGGTTGAGGCCGAGTGGGAATGAAGTATATTAAGACAAATGATAAAGCCCCTAAAAATGAAAGGGAAAGAGAGAATGAGACAGGTGATGAAGTTATTTTGTAAAGTAAATGGAAGTGAATTTGAAAAGAATGAGTCAAATTTCCATTAAAATGCCTCTGGGACAAAAAATTACAAGAAGATATGTAACAATTCTGAACTGCCGTCATCTCAGTATAATGCATTTGGGAAACCTAAAATAAGGCTTCATTTACTCACTGAATTTATATTGATGTCATTATTATTCGATCGATTGGTAGGTATTTGGATACATGGTGTGCATGGTGTAAACAGTGTGAATATCAGCCCTGTGTCACATACTGTACAAAGCACTGTGATAGAGCTGGGAATAAACAGCCCAGTGAGAGGGAAAAATGATTTGGTCTCCACAGGTATATCATCATCAGAGGAATGCCTAACCCAGACTCTAGAGTCAAGGAAGGTTTTGGGGATGAGGCAATTTCTAGGATGGGACTTGAAAGATCATATGAGTTAAAGAAATTGAAGGTGATATGTGACAGGAGCTGGCGAAGGAAACAGCAGGAGAAGAGGCTCAGAAGCAGCAAAGAGCTGGACCCGGGGATGCAGGAATCCTTCCACATAATGGAGGCCCTGGGAAAGGAGGAAACACACCAGAGCCAATGAAGAGAGGGTGGTGGCAGAAACCTTGGGGAACTGGGTGTGTCAAGACTGTTGCAGTAATTCAGGCAAAAGGTTATGCTGGTCTAGTGAGTAAAAATATCACGGCAGTGGGGGGCGAAAGGATATGGGTGGGTTATGGAGGTGATTCCAAACCCGCCATTGGGGAAGCCCCAGGATGTCTTCAATTACAATACATGCTCAGTTGACCCAAGTGCTTTAGAAAGTAATCTTATTCTTGTGTTTTCTATCTAGAGGATGATGAAGCCAGTTCAGGTACTCCAAAAAGAAGACACTGCTAGTAAGTCTAACTACCACTATGCAGGGGAATTTTCTGCAACATACAGTCATTCAGGGCCTGAGGCTAAAATCCTGTAGTTGTAAGAAGGTCTAAAACAAATGGATCATTTGATAGGAAAGCTGTAAACAGATGATTTGAAAACTGTAAACAAATGGATAATTTGATCCCCAATATATATCAGTTTAATTCCAAAACTGGTTCTTCCTCATTGTCCTCCATTTGGCCTGAAATCTGGTTCTCTTCTCAACAGCCGTATGGGAAAGCCTATGCTTTCTGGAAAACCAGGATATGCCCTCTCCTTTTTTGAACATAAGCGTCATCCAGTTTCCAAAAACCCATGTGCTGAATCTTTCTTCCCTGGGTTTCATCCCATACCTCTGTAGCCGTTCTTTTCTTTCTTTCTTTTTTATTTTTTTTTCTGAATTATTTTCTGGAGAAATTCCCTCTTATGGTGTTTCCCATTCTCAAGTTTCTCCTTATTGGCCTGCATGTGGTTGAAAAGGTACTTCTATGACTTCCTGTCCCTACCTGAACAAACTCACCTTGATCTTCTGCACACAGGTTCTGTACAGGTAGCTTCCTTTACTCTCCAGCCCTATCTCCACATGTCAATGTAAAAATCAGCCTTTTATTTATTTATTTTTTTTTTTACCATTATTTCCTCATTTGATAGCAACTTGGGTTAGGAGAGTTCTCTGTTTTCTAATCTATAAAATGGGGATAATACATGCTTATAATAGTACCAGGTTATAGCACATGGTTATAGCTCAGTAAATATTAGCCAACATTCTTATTATTATTGGGATTTAAGTCCCAGCTTCTATATTTTCTAGCTGTGTAATGAAAGGTTGGGCACTTACTATCTGTGAGTCTCCGTTTTCCCATTTGAAACATGGAGAATATAATGCCTGCTTATCTGTAAGTTAAGAGGTTCCAACAGGAGACAGTAAACAAAAGTACCTTGCATGTTACAAAAATAAAATTATGGAAATGTTGCTTTTTTGAAGTTTTCTTTTCAGAAAACTTTCTTTTCAGCACCTTGACTGGGTGTTATCCCTAGGAAAATCAACAGTAATTGCATGGCACACTAGCTAGGGCTATAGGAACAGGAGATCTGACTTATAATTTTGTGACACAGCTGCCTTTGATTACTAATATTTGAAAGATACTGAAAGATTCTCTAACTTTTATTTCAGGTTAAATTCTTGAAAAACTACATACCTAAACCATAAATATTTAACTCTGAGTAAAATGTCTTGTCTGAATTATTTAATAATATGAAGCTATTACAGTTAGAGATTAATCATAGAACAACTATGTCAAGCATGTTCTGTCTCATTTATAAGGTTCCCATTGAAAACATTTGTCTCAGCATTTATAAGGATTTATACAACAAATACCATCAAAACCTTAATGCTAGGACTAAATTCAGTGCTTCTTCACATACAATTATGATACTACCTATGATATAATGTGCACTATGTAACACATTCTCTCACTCTTTCTTAATTTTTACCTTGGTTTATTAAAGGATTACACATGGTCTGGAACTAGCCAGCTGACAAAGATTTAGGTTGGTTGGGGACCAGCCTCTTCCTGTGCCACATCTCCCTCTTTGCGCTGCACAGTGCTCTTGTCCTCTGCTTGCTTGTGGTTTCTACTTCTAACTTAAATGGCCCAGATGCCACCTCATGACTGTGTTTCAATTTCAACTCGCATCATTAACTGGACAAATTCTTTCTTTCCTGCACTTCGAATTCCTGAGGGAAGGGATGGGATGGCCAAGTCTGAGCACTCGTAAGTCTCTGTGTGCAGAGCCCCTCATGTTAGCTGTAGTGTCTGCTGGCAAAGTCTCAGTGGGCCACCTGAGAACAGGGGACCATTCATTCCCAGACCAGCCAGGACAGGGCAGAGTTGCCAATCTGGAACATGCTGTCTGGTCGTTTTCCCTTAATGAGGCTTGTTCTTTTACCTTTATTTGTACTTTTGTGATGTTTGTTTGTCTTTTTATGGTAAATAGGAAATTTATCATAGATTTATCTAAGATTTTTTAGAATAAAGATTTTTTTTTAAATGAATGAGTATATCGACTTAGATATCATTTTGGATCAACCTTATAACTTGTTCCTGTTTCTAAAAAATAAAAATAAAACCTAGTTAATCGAGAGGGTTTTTTTTTTTAAGGATTCTAATTAATTACAATTTTACCATAACAAAATCCTACTCCAGCACAATCTGCAAATGATGGGGTACTTGTATTTGTCAGTGTTAGTGGTGCAAAGAGGCACAAGACATTGAACCCCTCTAGAACCCATGTCTAACTCAGTTTCTAAAGTGCCATTTTACCTGTCCCGAGACTGAGCACATGCCGTAATGTGCTGGAGTCCGCTCATACCAGCTCATGAAAGTTATTCAACTTTCAGGAACTTTGTGAGCTGCTGGTTAAACTCAGCCATTATTTAAATTATATCAGCTCACAATTAAACAATTTGCATTACCAACAAAGGCCATAAATATTCAAAACCCATCACTTCCTTATTAGTTTACTACATTTTACTCATCTTTGCTTCTGAGGTCACTTGACTTACTGTATTCATATGGCTTAAGTATTGTCTAGTGGTGTGCTACTGCACACTTCTTCCTAACCCCATGTGCAGCGGCATCACGTTGGCAGTTTGAAATCACAGATGATGGGAGTATTTACACCATGGAAATAGGCAAACGCTACAGATCAGGGTGTTTCTCTCTCCCCCTCAATCTCTGCTTTCCCAGAGAGCCAGTTGTTAAACATTTGTTAGCACACCACTGAGCATATATTAAGCAAACTGAAAGTAAAACTTTTAAATTTGTTCAAATTTGCAATAATTTTAGAGTTGGATAAGGGATACATTAAAAAAAGGTTTGGTAACCATTGCTCCAACACTGAATTACCTATCAGTCCATTAATTTGCTCACCAATAGCACAAGCATGGAAACCTTTACATAACACCTCTTTCATTTAACAGATTTACTACTAACCTTCTAGAAAATCTCAGAATGCATTTTTTGGGGGTTTGGGGAGGAGACTTCTGAAGCTTACACATACAAGCCCACAATATGCACCTGTACAAAATGTCCAATTGAGAACAGTGGTACATTCAACTGATTATGGAGTTTAAGCTTTTTGAAACAATTATGACTTTCATTAAAATTCAGATGTTTTACTGTCTCATCCACTACACGTATTCGTGAATACAAATGAAGACATATACTAACTTTTTACTCCACATTTTTGATTCACGATGACCTCATTAACTGCCAAACAAATTAATCCTAATTATAACCTATTGAAACATTACTGCCTTAATAGGGTGTGAAAGAGAATTACTGATTGAATCTCTTGTTAATATATTTTGTCACTTAAGACATTGCCAAAGTGGCTGAATGTTTCAAATTCTCTTCTAAAACAACTGGACAGAGTGACAGCAAGTAGGAAAAAATTATGACCTAATCACACTTGGAAAGTGTGTGTACAAGATGGGGGAAGAGAAAGCCTTGTGAATCTGGCAAACTGGCAAGACGTGCCTGCCATGGGTCAATCTGTATGATGAGTTAAGGAGTTTCCCAGGAAGATATCATCCTAATGAAAAAGAGAACCAAATACCAGCTCAGTCAGGAACAGAGCCACGGAGGGGTGATTATTAATATATCAGATCATCTGTCACTTGGATTAGCTTCTTACCTAGTTCCCCACCTGACGTCTGAGTTTTAAGGAGAGTTGGGGTGCTGTCAGCAAAATGGGTATAGCTACTCAGGAGATCCATTCTATGATTTTGAAGCACATGCAATATTTCTTTGGGAAACTTCTAGTGTAATAGAAGGCCAAAGAGAAGAAAAGCCTGTTTCCCACTTCACAATGGGATTTCTGAACAGCTGTGGCATCTCATGGGCTCTTGGGCATTGGTGGCACAGGAGCTATGAGGGTAGTGGCCTGCCAAAGCAGCAGCTGGATCCAGCAGGGGCTTCAGTCTCCCTGGTAAGGCAGTTGGGTTGTACCAGTATCTAGCAGGAGAGGTGGAAGTATACATCGGCATGGTTCCACACACCCAGCACAGGGCCTGGGAAGCTGTATCAGAAGAGCAAAACCAAAGATGATGTATGATAGCTAACCTGACTTATTTCTGAATTCATTGGATATACTAACTAAGGAAGCTGAGAAACTTTGGGGAAGGGGAAGAGCTTGCAGAGGCCTAGAGTTTTGCATTAGTAGGTGTTGAGAAGAGCTTATTAAAAAGGGTTGCATTTTTTCCTGTCCTATTGGAAGATTTCTGGTGCAGATTCTACAACAAAGCCAAGAGCTAAGCTGCTGGTCATTTGAGGCTGTGGACATACAGAGTGATGCTCAAGTGTTGTGCTGGTCATTGGGTTGCTTCCCCAAAGAAGAGGAAAGCCTTTCTGCAACTTTAGGGGAGTCTCTGGAGGCATGTGGAACTGCCCAGCATTCTAGCTATGGTATCATGAGACTGTCCCCTTTCTGGGTTGAGATATCAGCATGAAGATCTCATTCACTGGGGAATTTGGGTAATACCTAGGGTACTCGAAGCATGAGCCACCCTGGCTCTTTGAATAATAAGCTCTATTAGGAGATGTGAGTGGGAAGAAAGATATGGAGAAGGTCTGTCTTCTCCCTGTGAAATAGTGAGACTATTGGGAGGATGGAGGCAATGGAAATTCTAGGCTTGCTCCCAGAGGTTAATTAGGATGGAGAAATGAATCACTCCTACCAACACCTGTCAGGGCAGCACAAACTGTCATTGTGCAAATTACAACAAAGGCACCCCCTCTGGATGGCCAAGTTGCAAAGAAACATATCTTTCTCAGGCTGATATGTCTTTACTGGGGGCATAGCTTGGCAAGCAGGGAATACCTCCCACCCCCACCTGCAACCTCTCAGTCAATTTGTGCATTGTACAAAATGCATAACTTTATGGGGTAGCCCACCCTGATGTAACATGCTAAAAAAGTGGGAGTTCACTGAATGCACCCATATTAACAACAGGAGGTAAACCAGAGAGGATGTGCTCTGGGAAGTATGAGCCAGGGGCTTGGCTTGAACTGCAACATGAAGAATGTGGGGCTAGAGCAGTATATGGGGAATTAGCCCTTCCATCTGGCCACATCGTGTGTGCGTAACACTGCTTTGCCACCCCAAATAGCTGCCAGTCATAAAAGACACAAAAGGCCTGGAAAGGGACTTTTTAGAACCGTAAAGTGTCATATCCACACCCGAAAAATCACCACAGGCCTGGAAGGGATCCTGGAGTTGATGGAGGTCATCTCCTCATGGGAGAGGCTAAGAAATCTCCCAGCATTTTAGCTGCCATAGGCTGCTCCAGGGACAGAAGTGAGGGGGAGCCTCACACATTGCTGGGCTCCACACATCTGCAACAGCGGCCCTGGAGGGTGGCCCCAGAAAGAAAAGGAAACTTTGACAGAGTTGAGATAGATACTCACAGGGTAGCAAATTGAGGGAAAGCTATGTCCACTACTGGAGATCAGCCATCCCTGGGCATATGGGAGAATTTAAAAGAATGGGCTTGTTCAATTTATATTTATATGACCCCAAAGACAGAGATCTATTTAGGAGAGCAGAAAGCTGGGTGTAAGCTCCCAGTCAGAGGAGAGGAATTGATCTCAGAGCAGGACGGTGACCCCTGCTGCATTTTGTCTCCTAGCTGGAACCCCACACACTCATGTGTGTGTCCTAAAGGCTAGATGGGGTGGAGGGGTAGCACTATCAATAGAGCATACAAGGACTGTCACTAAACTGTGAAACAGTGGTCACAAGCAGCCACACTTTTGATCCCTTCTGTGACAGGACAGTGTCACAAAATGGGGCAATCTCCCCTACTTTGCAGAATCCCTTGCAGTTTGGGCACCTCAGGGGATCATGGAGATACAGGACTTTGGTGCCCTTTGAAGGTGCTAGCACTGCCACGCGGCAGTGAAATGAGCCACACCCAGCAGATATGACCCCAGCCTTGGGACTCCATGGGATCAGCGAAGCAGCCTGGCCTAAAGGAGAGTGATCATAGAGCCACATGGTGAGGTAGGGATTTATTTGTGAGCAAGGGTGAGCTACCCCTGTGGGACTTGCAGAGATGACTGGGTTGGGGAGGTGGAGATTTTGTAGAGGAATAGGACTCAGAGTTTGCACACCATGGCAAGAGCCAGCAAAAATGAGTGACTATATAGTCTTACTTCTGAGGAAACAGATGTTTTCTCCAATAATTGAAATAATAGGTAAAAAATAAGATTATATCCATAATCAGATATGGTTTGCAATATTCTAAAAATGCTTAAATTTTGAGCACAGACGCTAAAATCTAAAAATATGCAGACTGCTTAAATAAAAGTGCATCATGCCCTGCCCATATGCTTAGAGCTCACTGGCCTTATTTGTTCCCTGAACATGACAAGCTTGCTCTTACCTGGGGGTCTTTGCACTTGCTGTTCTGTCTCTCTGGAATGTTCTCCCTCCAGGCTTTACCAAGTTGGCTCCTTCCTGTCATTCGGATCTCAGCTTAAATGCCTCTTCCTCAGAGAGGCTTTCTCTGACTCTCCAGTCACACTCTCACATTGTGCAGTTTTATGTTTTTAATGACACTTATCATTAGCTCAAATTATCTTGTTGGAATTTGTTTGTTGCCTATGTCCAACAAAATGCAAGTAATAAAAAATCAAAGACATTTGTCTGTCTTGTTCCTTGCTGTATTCTCTAGCATATTACTGCCTGGCAGATAGTAAGTGCTCCTTAAGAATCTGCCAAATTAATTAATTTTAAACATTCATTGTCAATTTCTTTGCAATTGTTGGAATTACTTGACATAGCTCAACATAAAAAAATGGTGTCTCTAAGTATTTTATCCTAATCATTTTCTAGGCGAACGAGAACCAGGAGAACCTTGCTTCAAACTTAGCATGTAAAATCTTGATTTGTTTATATGTGTTGACAGGTCATTTTCAAATTCATATCTCTGACATCTTTATACACTAACACTTTTCACATATCAATACTTTAACATTCATTTTGCTAGAACATCAGATGCCTCTACCATTCTAAATTTGCCTTTTCTAACCCAGTGCTGTAAAAACAACACATCACTAATGAGAATTTGTGATCCATCAGCAATATAGATGGTAACTTTTCATTACATTAGCAACCTAAAATCATCTGTATACTTCATGGAAACTCTGATCCTCAAAACTGTGCCTGCATTAAAAATGTTTGTAATTCTTTGGGAAAGAATTCAAGTCTCTCTCACATATTTTAACTTTGCATACCCACTGGGATTATGGCTAATGTTTTCCAAATCCTTTTAGGTGGCTAGTTTGACATCAAATGAGCTTAAGACACACTGCTGAATCATCTTCATTGGAAAGTTTTAAGAATAGAGCAGGTACTGCCTGTGCTAGATGAGGTGTCATGGCACTTAAAAGCTGGGACAAAAACCAATTCACCCTTTGAGATTTGCTCTAGCTAGGAGATTTTTCTGTCTTTGGATAATAATTAGTCCCCTAAAACTGTCAAGTTTTGCTCTTAACAAACAAAACTATCTTGAGGGAGAGAAAAAAACTACACCTCGTATTAGTATTGTGAGGGGTCCATTTTTTCCCCCCTGTTAGTAATACAGCATAATGACTACTCAATTTTGAAGGTACATTTAAGACCACAGAAGGCCAGTGACTTTTGGGAATATTTCCTGATGTACCTGGCACTTTCAGAATTCCTGTTGTTTTTCTTTTATTATGTAAATCCTCCCCTAGTAACCAGCATGGGGCATTTCTGAAGTTCATTTACTGCCATTTTGCTGTATTGTCCAACAGATTGTTTCTAGTACCTTCTGATGTGTGGCAGCTGTGTTTTAACAATTCCAAGTGTACCATATGAAAGTAATCAAAGGCATTAACACACTAGTGTATGCGGCTCAGGAGGTATTTCCTGCACGTGGTACTGATAGACCATGCAAAGTTGTAAGTAAATTACTTTTTGTTTTTTGGTTTTGGGGTTTTGTTTGGTTCGGTTTTTTTTTTTTTTTTCCTAGCATGCTGATGTGTTCTCTAAATATATATGAATTCGACACATGCTCGTGTTTGAATATCCATGTTTGTACATACAGAGCTATCTACAAAGGGCAGCATACTAAACTGCATTCAAGTGCCATTTTTACAGAGCACAGACTATATCACACATTAATCTGTGCAAAGTGATCTCTCACATTCCCAAAGGAGAAAACAGTTAAAGTTTAGTGTTTTCTCTGGTATAGTGTACCCTGGGTGGAGCAGTAATGGCTAACTCCATAACATCCTAATGTAAGCAGTTATTGGGAAATGTTTTGCATGCAGTATTTTATTGTAGTAAGATTGCACCATACTTAAAGTAAATATCCCTGGATCCTCTCCAAAGCCGAAAGAATGTAGTTAGGTTACAGAATCTGCTAATTCAGCAATTGTGTCTCATAATAAATTTGGGGTTTGAAAGAAGAGTTGCTTTGTTTATCACAAAAGGTGGAGAGAAGTAAAGAGTAACCTGAAGAAAGTAGACTTTTAAAGTATTTTCAAAATTTGTAGATAAGGCAATCTGTTATGCAATTTTGAAAGAAGGTATAATCATATGCACATTTTATTATCTCACTGATTGCAAAATCACATATATCATATAAGCAAGGTATCCAAGAATGAAGCTTAAAGATTAAAGCTTCGAATGTGACAGATGCTGTCACAAGTCTATTTTAAGGTGGAAGTCTAGCTTATCATATATCTAATTTCACCACACTTTGGCAATATTTATCAAAAAATATAAACTCATTGTTCTACTATGCATTCTAGAACTTCAGTGGACATACACGTTATAGGTAGAGGTATGGTTATAGATATAGATTTAGAGAGAACACTCACCATTCCATTTAAGCCTGCCAACCTCACTTTCCTTGCTAGAAGAGGTATTCTTTCAAAATGTGCTTCAAATAAGGGGTTCTGAGGCCCCGTGGTAAGTAGCCCAGAGCCTACATTTATTTGACATTCCGGTTCTCCCCGATGATCACAACTGACAGAGCCTCAGCATGTCTGGCCCATGGAGAACTTTCACTCTTAATTAAAATAGTGACACCAAAAGCTTTTAATGACTCCCCAAATGCTATTGTAAGGTACAGGGTAAATGTTGGAGCTGGGGCCCGTGTCTGGGGCATAACTCTAGAATTTGGAAGGAACATTTTCCATGCTGCTTCGCCCGTTGCCTTTCTTTGGCCTCCCACAGGACTCCACCAGGCACTGGGCCACGTCTAACCTTAACTGCCTGCTGAAGAAATCTCTTTGAAACATCAACCATCAGAATAATAGATTTTTCCAATTCCCCCCCCCCAAAAAAAAAAAATTGCTTAAATTTTCAACTCTGTTTCTCAGATTCCTGGTTTTCTTCTGGACTCACTTGTCCTACTTCTTTGCCCAAATAAATATGGAGAAACCGTGAAAGATATTGTCCCTTCCCCCACAGCATCCTGAAAAGCTTACACATTATCAACCTTCAGCAGAATCTGCATTTATTGAGCACTTATCCCCAGCAAATGGCAATACCGAAGATTTCTCTTTAATCTAGACTTAATCGCTCTTCTTATCACCGTGCATGAATGTGGTCTAACAGAGAGAGGGGGGTGGGCAGATTGATGGATTGAGAGACCAATAGATGTTGCTTTGAAAAGGAAGAGTTAAGGATTACGACAATGTAGAATCCTCGCGGTCTCCCTCTCTTATTTCTGAGCCTTAACTTTGCCTGTTTTTCTCAAGTGAAGAAAATTAGAAACAGCTCCTGAAAATCTGCCATTTGGATCAGCTACTTTAATTCACTTCACAAATTCTTTGGGGGGTACTTCGGGTGTGCAAAGTCCTGTGCTATGCAGGAGGGATGTACAAAATGAAAAAAGCAAGCACCTTTTCCTCCAGGAGCTCACCGCCCAGTGGGAGTGCCAGGCATGTAAAAGAAGGGACTTTCAACTGGCAGAAAAGCTGAGCAAAGTCCCTGAGGTAGGAATGTGTACAGGAATTAATTTATTGAAATCAATAATTGATTGATTGAGCTGAGAATTCAGCTGCTTGGAGAAATAATCAGAGGGGGAGGGAGAGGATGGGCTAGCAAGGGGAGTGGGGCTAAAAGAAAACCTGGTTCCGGACTGCAGGACTTTGAATGCCAGGCTAAGGTTTGGACATTGCTTCCCAAGCAATAGAGGGCGACTCGGGCCATTGGAAAGACAGTGAGTGCCACATGGTGATCCAACACGTCTCTTTCCCACTTACCACAGAGGACGTCTTCACTTCAAAATCTCAGGAATTCCTCAGGGGATCTTTAATGGTGATGCCAACATCACCCAAATGCTGTGAGAACCCAGTGGTTTTAGAGCTAACAAATCATTACAGAGAAGGCAGAAATTACATAGAAAACCTGTATTTTCAGGGAGTTGTGTGTATAGTCACAGTCAGTCTTAGCACAATCTTGGAGTAGAAAAGTGTTTTCTCTGGTGTGTCCCTCCCCTCCCAACCCCCCCCCCCAGGCCTCCTCCTGCCACTGCGTGTCCACATGTTTGTCTTCTGTCCCAGACCCACCAGGAAGAGGGTAACCAGCCCTCCAACCTCACCTAGCCACTGATTGGCTTCACTAATGGTTTCATGGAGCTAAGGTGCAAGGTATTCTATAAAACTAATGTTGGAATAAGTGGATGACTCCTTTGGGTGTGATTCACGAGGGGCTGATTTTAATTTCCTTGGCTTTTCCTCCCCTACCAATGAAAACTCCACCTCATTGTTTATCCATGAAATTCCTGGGGACCAGAGTTCTTTTAGTGCCATAGATGGAGTTAAAATGGCAAATAGCCCAGGGAGAGAAAAACTTTGAACTAAATTTATATTAAGATGTAAATGACCAATAGCGTAGAATAGTGAATTGGTCAGGTTCCCAGCAGGAAGTAGATGGCATGCCCAAATTAGGATCATTCCAGGAGAATTTAATAAAGGGACTATTTACAGAGTTGTAGGGAAGCCACAAGGGTTAGTACAGCACCGTGGGCTAATAAAAGCACAGCTGTTACCAGTCCTAGGCCCAAGAGGGGAGGGGAGGGAGCAGTTACTAGCAACTAAAATGACAGTCACCAGAGAGAGTTGCCATGAGAGGACCTGGGACCTTTAGACAAGGGAGGGACAACACTGGCCTAAGGTGACCCCCAGGGAGAGAGCCCGAGGAGTAAATACCCTGATCCCACCATAACCCATCTCTTTAGTCTCTTTCCAGGGCGCCCTTGAAAGGGTGGTCTTCAGAGATGGAGAGCACGGGAATCCGCCGATGAAGTTCTTCTAAGTCAGCTTCCCTGTGCAGAGCCAGGTAGACGTGAGTGCAGAGTAGATCCAGCTGGGTAAAGGGCATACCCGGAACCAAGAGTGACGGAGAAAGAAAGTAAAAGCAGCAAGCTCGGGGTGGGAGTGGGAGACATTAAAGAGGGGAAGACTGAAACTTACCATTCTACTTGTGCTCCAGAGAATGAACCTTGTTCTTGGACACACACACACACACACACACACACCTTTCAAAACTCAAGCAACACAGTAGTAGGACACCTGTTTTCCTCCTAAAGGTGAAAGGGCACATATTCAGGCACCCCTCGTTCTATAAGACGGCCACTCTCCTTCGTCCTGTGAGAAACACTAGCTCATTAAAACCCAGATGCTAATGAGACTTTAAAGTGTGGACTTAACTCACCGTGAGATGCTAGACAGTCTTATTATCCAGTTGAAAGTGCATCTGAAGAACATCAGATGCAGCAAACAGTTCGTCCCTCTTCCCATAGGTTTGCCTTCCAGGCCATACCAGGTCAGTCTCAGATGGAAATCCACATGTTCCAAGTCTCCCCAACATTCCTCTTCTCTTTTCTAGCCCTTTGCCCCTCCCCCAACAGGGCCTCACGTTTCTATGTGAAAGCTCTGGAAATCCTCATTCCTGGTTCTGTTCTGGGAAAGTGCTTTTGAAATTCCCATTCTGTTCCTCTTCCACTTACTCCAGGAGTAAGATAAGATTCCTATGCCTTAAATAACGACATGGGGAAACTCTCTTGCTAACAGAGAACATAATTTTGAGGCATTATTATACTAAAAGAATATCTCCCCCCCCATATCCCACCCCCACCCCTACTCCAACCTATACCCTTTCCCCAAAAGGAGTAAAGGAGGCAAAAGGAACTTAAAACATTGGTTTGTCACATCAATTTTAAGGGAGTTCTTTTTTCTGGTTGTAATTAGACAACGAGTTCCTTGATTGGTTGCACTGGTTTCATAAAATATTTTCATGTTCCTTATATATAGTTACATTATCTTTTTATTCCTAAACTTTTATTTGGTTGTCTATAGTTGCATAAAACTATGCCAAAATATGGTGGCTTGAAACAACAGTGTATTAACTTTCACAGTGTTATGGGTTGTCTGGATGCTTCTGGCTTGCGGTTTCCCACAGTCACCTGAGGCTTCATTGGACTGGCCGCCCACGATGGCGCTCTCACATGGCTGGACATTGATGCTGGCTGTTGGTTGGGGATGAGCTGCGGACACTGACCAGAGCACCTGCCTGTGGCCTCTCTCTGCAACTTTTGTTTCTCACAGCACGGCAAGTAGTTTCTGAGAGGGGGTGTCTCAGGGTGAGCCTTCCAAGAGACCCAGGTGAAAACTGCCAGCATGTTATAACCTAGTCTCAGAAGTCCCAGCATGGCACTTCCACCTCACACCTGTCCCTAGCATCAGCCAGAGTCAAGGAGAAAGAAATTAGCTTCTCCCACCCACTTGATGTAAGGAGTAGCATGCACTTCTGAAGAGGGAAAGAATCGATGATTTGGAAACCAACTTAACATTTTCTCTCTTCTTTTGTCTTTTCCTGCTGAAATCATAATTATTCATTTGTGCTATCATTATTCAACAGCCTGCTTAATATAGTGGAAAGAGCACTGAATTCAGAGTGAGAAGGCCAAACTAGCAATCCCAGCCAGGGGCAAACCAAGCTAAAGCAGCAGCTGGGCTCTGAGGTGCCCGTGCATCTGTGCCTAGCTTTGCAATTCTGGCATTTCTGTGCCCTCTAATCCTTCTCCAGGTGAGGGCAGAATTAAGGAGGACCAATCTACAGTTATTTTATCTCCATTTTAGCATCTTTTATCCCCTGACAAATTAAGGGAGGGAAACTGAGCTGGCAAATGTATCTCAAGAATTCAGGAGTGAATGGACTAGGACCAAACAAAAATCCCTCCTGAGCTACAGGAGCTGAAGGATAAGCACGTTTCTCCTCTTTCAACTGAAGATTAGTTCCCCCTGCTTCTCCAAAGGGCATCATCTGGAGTGTACATGCAGATCATTTTTACTAAACCCAACCCTGTCACTTACTACCTCTCTGATCTTGGGCTAGTCACTTTCCAACTTTCTCATTTTTAAAATAAGGAGAATAGGTATCTCAGGGGTATTAGGAGATCAAGATAAGGTGTGTGAAAATGTGGTGAACAGTGAAGCCCTAGGTACAGGGGAAGTATTTTCAAAGGAGTTGCCAAAATCAGGGGTCAGCAAACTTTTTCTGGAAAGGGCCAAATGCTAAATATTTTCAGCTTTCTGGGCTTATGGTCTTTGTCACGACTATTCAGCGTCCCTATTGTAGTGAGAGCAAGAGTGAGCATAGACAAAACGATAACAAATGGGCATGGCTGGACCTGGCCCTCAGGCCACTTGCCAACCCCTGGTCTAAATTATGATTTCACCTGGGAAAAAGATGGGCAGAAAAGTCAGAAGAACTAGACTCTTCATAGTATCTCCTGCTTACACTCAACTGTGGTTCGGACACCAGACAAGGTAAATTACAAATGTCAAGAAGTGGGAAGATGCTGCCTGATACTAACATTGACGCCAGACTTCCTCCTAGGAAGAGACTGTTGTTCAGAGAAAATATTCTGACACGTGCCTGGGAATAGAAAGTGAAAATGTAGGAACTTGGGCTTAGGAGACCTGTTGTATTTGAGAAAGGAGGAATAATATTCCATTTATTTCAGATAGGAATTGAAAAGACAGTGAGAGTCTATATGATTCTCAATGTGACGCTATTCTGTGAACCTCCAGATCTTCAGCAGGGTTATTTAAGTCATGAAATGTTTACAGTGAGTTTATTCTTTTTGGTTTTTGTTTTGATTTAAGAAACCAGTGAACAGACTGGGGCCTCATACCTGGCTCACTTGGAGCAAACCTTATGTGTCATGCTGGGATCTTGGAGTGTATGGCCGAAGAAAATCACTTAAAAAAATGTAAGCCCTAGAAACACCTAGAAGTTACAGGGACGCCTCTGAGCTGTCACAAGCCCTGGAAATGGGCTGCAGAAGCATTTAAACAGATGTCCAGAGAGCAGGGGCCCCAGCTGGAGCTTCTGCTTATAGCAGTCTTATAAAACATGCCAAATACTTTCTATCAAAATGTAAATTAAAGTTTTTAAAGGGTCACTAACTACCTCATTCTATTCATTATAAAGATGTTTTTAAAAAAATAAGAAATGTAAGTTACTGGTAATTTTATGTGGTTTTTATGGAGATTTATCCAAATTTCACATTTCTGGAATGAAACTGTTTTCTTCAGTGGTCAGTTCTTTTTGTGACAACATTTCTCATACCTAATATTCTCTGCAATTCCATTTCCAAAAAGCCAAGTGACAATTTTGGTTAAAAAAAAACAAACCAGGAGTTAGCAGTTAACCCTGGGCACTTGAAGAAAGAATGTTCATAATAAAAAAAAGCCTCCAGATAACCTTTCCATGGACTATTGACAAGTAAACGTATGTGTTTGCTTCTCCAAGAATGAATGGCGCTGCGTGCCATAGTAGGCTGTGTGTTCAGGTCTACTGGCATATACGTAACACGTTGTATTTAATTCTTGGCTGTGGAATTGGAGTGAGCCACTGCTGATGATGGCTGAAGAAGACATTTCAGGATGTCTTTACTTCATAGGAAAGACTCTGTGATAGAGAAGAGTTCTTACCAGGGAACGGATGGTCTGAATTTGAGTTTGAATTCTTCTTCTCATTTCTGTGCCCAAGGTTTTAACTAGATTTCTAAGAGCCTCCGTTTCATCATCTGCAACATGGTAACAATTCCTGTCCTTTGTACATCATCTGGTTGTTGTGAGAATTAAATAAGAACAGTAGGCAGAAAAAGCTTTTCAAGTTGTTGTAGATATAGAAGTTCTTTTAAACTGATGCTTGAGATGATATTGTAATTGTTAAGTATTTTAAATATATTTTCAGGTTTCACCTAATAGAATTCAAGCATGAATCGACTGAGTATCTCTGTGTTATCAATATATCAGTGGTATATATTAGGCATAGTATTCTTTGCTTCAAGTTTCTCCTGCTGTCTGCAAGCCAAGAACAAACTGAATAAAAGCAGATGGTGATTCGTGCATTGTGAGGTCTGCATTGTTGGTCGCCTTCCCAAGAGCCACCCATCTCTTTTACCTCCCTATTAATAGTGCCCAAGTTTTATTTATATATCTACATATAGATTCACGTTTGTATTCCCCATATCAAGAATAGATATTGATCTATCAAAGCCAATCATGCTAACCCCATTTCCTTTGCCAGTGACTAATTAAGGGGTGAACATGTAACTCAATTAGAACTATTAAATGCATAATGATCACAAACACTTACTGAGCACCTACCGTATGCCAGGCACTTTCCCAATTGCTTTGCATATATTAGTGCTAGTCCTAACAACACCCTATGAAGTAGTTTCTGTGACTAAGTTTTACAGCTGAGGAAATTGAGAGCTAGAGAGATAAATATTCCAAGAAAGGAAGAATACGAACCCAGGCAGCACAGCTCCAGAGCCCATGCTCATCACCAGTATTAGTTACTATGAGGGGCATCTCATGAGAGCTTCTGGAAAGTTCTCCTCATGGAGAAAAAAATGGAGTCACACAGGATATGGCCTGCTTCCTCCTGCTGGATTGTATGTGATGTCTGGAATAATGGCAGCTGTCATGTGACAATGAGGAGAGCTAAGCTCAAACACTGAGGATAGCTGAGAGAAAAGATGGAAAAATCCTGGGTCCCTGACATTGTTGAAACATAGACTTTACAAACTCTGAAGCTTGCCTACCTCCACACTTCTTATTAGATGAGATATTTTCATCTTCATTTAAACAGTTTTGAATTGGAGGCTTCTATTACTTGCAGCTAAACACATCCTGGCTGAGTTAAAATAGACATGCTGTTAGGTGTGGTATGTCCAAAAACTGATTGGCCTCCTTCCAAAGTAGCAATTTATTAGCACCAGAAATATGTCAGGGATGGGCCGGCCCGGTGGCGCACTGGATAGTGCGCCGCTTGGGAAGCGCGGTGGCGCTCCTGCTCGAGGGTTCGGATCCCACATACAGACCGGTTCCCGCTCACTGGCTGAGCGAGGCATGGGGGCGACGCTGAGGGTTGCAATCCCGTTGCCGGTCCCCGGCCCGGTGCGGGGGCAACACTGAGGGTTGCGATCCGTTGCCGGACATGGAAAAAAGACAAA